>NW_007240587.1:0-194515 GCF_000164805.1 Carlito syrichta
AACCCTTAACTGTACCCCACAAAACCATAATAAAAAATATTGATTAATAAAAAAAAAAAGAGACATATGGAAAGGTCTTGGGGTGGGCTGTATGGGCACACATCTTACCAACCTTTCCCTGTAGAATCTGGATCTGCCACATGACCAGCACCTAAATGTGTTCACTAACCAGGAAGCTTCCTTGGGTTTTATTACCTAGGCATAATCCATTAAATCATTGGCCATGTGATTACATTCAATCTCCAGCCTCCTTCCTGCCCTCAGAGGTCAGGAAATGGGGCTGAAATTTCTACTATTCTGATTATGTTTGTGGTCTTTCTGCCCTGGTCATGGCTAGCCCCTCCCCCCAAATTATCTAAAGTCCTACCTACCTCTTAGTATAAATTCAAGTGGGGTCAAAAGAGGTTTCTTGTGAATAACAAAGGCACTCCTAGCTCTTAGGAAATTCCAAGGGTTTTTGAAGCTCTGTGCCAGAAACCAAGAACAAAGACCAGATAGATTATTATTATATCATATTGTTCTATATCTAAGATTCAGACTTTAAAAAATATTAAAATATGCAAAACCTTTTAAAATAAATTTAAGGTTATTAATCAAGAAAGTGCTTGGGGAGACTAGAGACCAGGACAATATGGCTAAATTTACTTGGGTGGAAGAGATCTTTGAGTCTCTGAGAATGGGGGCTAGATGCCAAGGAAATCAACCGAGTGATTAGAACGGGGGAAATTCAGTCCTATTCCCTGACCTCCATGGAGTAGAAACAGACTAGATGCTGATTCAATCCCAATGACCAATCATTGGGGTTCAGAGCTTCCAGGTTGCTGAACATATGGACAGTGTCTTGACCAAAGAGGGCATGGAAGTTCCATGTCCCTTCCCCCATATCTCACCCAATGCATCTCTTCCCTCAGGCTGTTTCTGAGTGGTAGCATTCTATTTTAACTTGGTGAGCTAGTAAGTGAACTCTTACTGTATTCTGTGAGTCAATAATTCTAGCAAATTATTGAACATGAAGGGGGATCATGAGGACCTCCAATTTACAGCTGGTTCATCAGAAGCACAGGTGACTGCCTGGACTCGCCACTGACATCCAAAGTGGGGGCAGTACTGTGGGACTGAGTCTTTCGCTTGTGGAATCTGAAGCTGGCCCTGGATAGAGAGGATCAGAACTGAATTGAATTGTAGGACACCTAGCCAATGCCCTATAAGAACTGGAGAATTGACTGAGAATGTGAGAAAACTCATACACTGGTAAAATGTTATAGAAAGTAAAGAGAAAACAGTTCTTCCTTTTACCTAGGTTCCACAGGTAAGCATGCTGAAAATTCTAAGCACACCTCCACTCTACCACTGAAGCTGTGGCTTTCCTCCAGGGGCTGGGAGCTGCACACAAGTGAATGTCCTCATGTGAGCAATGGGATTTAGGAGAAGTGAGAACACAGTCTAGGAAACAATTGCAATAATCAGATGATGACCTAAGGCCTGGCAGAGAACTACAAAGAAAGCGCCAAAATGGGGATATACTGGATAATTATATTTTCTGTGTTTTCAGGGAGGCTCCTGTCTAAAAGGTGGGGCTGGGAAGAGTCTAAGATCCAGTGAAGAGATATGAGGCTGGGGGTGAGTCATGAGTAACTGTTTAGCCATCTGGACTTGAAAGGATCTACTGGACACAATATCAGGTATAGATGTGGATTCTGCGAAAGCCCTGCATGAGCCAAATCAGATGAAAAGTGAGAGTACAGATATTACCACCCACCAGGGCTTTGAGGAAGGAGAGAAAGTCACTGGGGAGACCTGGGAAGGGAGGCTTTGGGTAGAAGCAAGAGCTGTGTTCACTGCCACAGGCTGCTATCCCCTCAGAGCCCATGGGAATGTGCATGAAATCTCACAACACTGCAAAATTATCTAAACTCTGGAATTGGAGAACATAGATCAGTGAGTTCCCAGACCCTGGGAAGAATTTCCACTTAACACTACCTAGACAGACTTCGCTGGAGCCAAAGTGATTAAAATCACATAGAACTGATCCAAGTAGAGAGAGACTGAATCTGGGACAGCGGAGATTCAAAACAGACTTCAGGTTGGGCTTGGTAGCTCAGGCTGTAATCCCAGCACTTTGGGAGGCTGAGGCGAGTGGACTGCCTGAGCCCAAGGATTCAAGAATAGCCCAGGCACCTTGGCAAGACCTCGTCTCTACAATAAAATCAGAAAATTAACTGGGCGTGGTAGCACGTGTCTGTAGTTCCAGCTACTTGGAAGGCTGAAGTGGAAGGATCACTGGAGCCCAGCAGGTTGATGCTGGGGTGACTGTGAGTGTGCCACTGCACTCTGGCCTGGGCGACAGAGTGAGACTACAACTCACACAAAAAAAAACCAACAAAAAACAGACTTTAGTGTGAATAAGACTTTGATAACTACAGAGAATTCACCCAGCCTGGGAAACCAAGTGGACTGTTTACCAGAAAGCATCAGAGAGCTAACTCTTTCATTAAAAAATAATAATAAAATAAATAAAGGTAGATCTTCACCTTAAACTATATCCAAACAAATTTAGTGAATTAATAATTTAATAATCAAAAATATATGAATATTATTCTAATCTCAGTCTAAACAAGGGCCTACTTTAAATTTTCTTTTCTATTTTGATTCAAGGTATATATGTGCAGGTTTGTTACATAGAAATATTGCATGTTGGTGAGGTTTGGGTTTCTTTTATGCCCGTCACCCAGGTGATGGACACATGGGTAGTTTTTAGCTCTTAATCCCCCTCTCTTCCTCCCTCCTCTAGGAGAGTCTGTTGTTCCCATCCTAGACCAGCAGTGTCCATCCCTGGGTAACCACATCTGGTTGTCAGAGTACAATCAGAACTGAGTCTCTCAAGGAAGAGGCAAGATTTGGACAGGTGCAGCTTGGGAAGAAAGGTCCAGGTGGCCAGGACAGCATGAGGTCCAGCAAGAGGACATCCAGGCCTTGGGTTTGCCTGGCTTAATTATCAGGTTACAAAAGTCCTACATAAATAAAGGCCACCTGGATAAGTGTCACAGCCTGCCTAACTTCATTTCCTTATGACTGTCAACATTGACATTTGTAGACTCTTTGAAAACAAATTTAATTACTCAAGCAAATAAGGTTCTCCATGCAAGAGAGTGGGTTTAATACAAATATCTGATCCACGAGATCTACTTTGTTAGAGAGAATTGCCACTTTAAGAAAATGAGCCTCCAATATTTTTAATTGCTTGCACACAGATTTGGTTTTCTAATTATTTTCTTCTTCATCAAACACATCCAAAGAACAGCCTTTTGCATATTGTATTTAGGAGAGGCAAAATACCTTCAAAGAAAGAATCCTCCCATTAGGGGGAGAAAAAAAAATTAAGACAAGAATAAAGCCACCAGGCTTGCTGTCTTCCTCTCTGGATGGTATTTCATAGAAACGATCCAATCTGCCCTGAAATACAAATGAATTTTGTTTCATCTCCATATACCTTTTCAGGACACAAATATTTTTCAAATATCTGGCAACCAAACAGAGTACCTAATTTATAGAGCTCCTGATATGTCCACATTTTTAAATGGCATTTTATTTCCTGATATTCATAAAAGAAATGAGACACTTAGACAAAAAAAAAAATTTAGAAAAAAATCCATCTGGTAATTACAATCTTATTTCTTTCCTCTGTCATTTTAGTTAAAATGGTACTCAGGAGACTGATTTCTGTTTCTGCCCAGTGTAGATATGCCCAAAGCCCTTTCATCAAAATTAAGCAGAAGCAGGTTTTCTTAGTGACAAATCCCAGATTCAAAGCAATGCTATTAACATCTACCAACTTCAAAATTCAAGAACATATCCAACATGCCTACACTGATCCAGCCTCCCCTCCCCCACACAACTCCAGAGGCTTCTGAGACCTTCTTTTGCCTCTCCCAGGCAAGAGACATAATCCCTATAGAATCCCCATTTCTTGGATCCCTGATTTGAAAGATCACAAGCCTGGATTTTAATTTGCAGAGTTTTATTAACAGCTTCTCACCTTCAGTAAGTGATTTTCTTTCTTTTAACTCAGGTGACAGCCTTTGTTTACCGAGCTGATTAAAAGTGTTCCTTTCCAATCCAATCTGTTGTAGGGGGAAGACAAATTCCACTGAAAGGTACTGTTTGGAAAAAAAGGGACCCTCTTTAGGGAGAGAAGAATTTTTTTTTATAAGGGGAGCCAGATGGATGCAGGCACCTGATGACAAAGCTGAGAAAGCTCATTAGCATTTGAAAGAGTCCCACAGGCTGCTCAGAGCAAATGCTCATAGCACACAAGAATTTTACTCGGTTGTTTTTGTTCTATGGAAGCTTACCTAAAAGGTACTTTGTCCCCCTACTTTCTGGAAGAAGAAAATGGAGAGACATAAAAGTTTCCTTTTCTGATACGGAGTTGGCTAGAGTCTGCAGCTACCCACCAGTGAGAACCCGAGTCTTGTGGAGAGGAAGAAAGTATGGACAGTAGGGACATTACCTATCCTGCCCTCAAAGTCCCTGGCCCAGCAAAGCTGGCTCTGAGCCTCACTCAGCCCCCACTGCTCTATCCTGACCAGGTGTCCTGTGCCCACCCTGGCTCTGTGCCAGACTCATTTCCCCGGTGGCACTCCTCACAAACTGTGAGCATATATTTGTGCACACACTTGTCCACTGCCCACACTTGGCCTAAAATTAGGGCAGAGAGCTGTGTGTGACACCCAGCACCTTGTGCAAAGGTGACACATGATAGACATGGGGAATTACTGGATAAATGACTCTCTCTTAAAGATAAGGAGGCTTTAATGACATCTACTCTTTGTTTAGAAGTATCTACTTTTTCTTCTTTTATCTTCAGTCTCTTTCTGTATGCTGGCTTCTTTCCTAAATTAATGAACACATTTAAGTATCTCCTATATTTAAGAAAGAAGAAGAAAAAAAGGAAAGAAGGATCCAAAGACACATAGACATACAAACACACACACAAAAGAAAAAGAAAATAAGGCTTCTTCAATTCTACCTCTCCACCTGGGTTACTAACTATCTAACTTTTTGAAAGATTAGGTAGTTCCATCTCAAGATTTCTCACCTCCCCTCATCCTTTACCCCTCTCAAGTCTCTTCCCACCTTCACTGAAGTGGCCTGCTGAGTTATCCACAGACTCCCATTCTTATGACTTGCCTCCTACACCAAGAAATGATCAGAAAATATCATCTATTCTCTCGGACTAGAAGCAGTGCTACCTGAAAGTCATTCTTATCTTTTCCATGACTAGGCCTAAACAACTGTGTTACACACAGAAGGTCTGACCTTCTTCCTTCCTCCTTCTCTCTAAAGAGTATATGGAATCCTTTCCATGACCTTTAAGCCTCCCTCTCTCACATCCATCATCCAGAATTAAACTTACCTTTACCTACATTGCATTGGTTGTCTGTTATTGAATGACCGGTTCCCCAAAACTTAGTGGCATAGAACTCCAATGAACTATTATCTCACAAAGCTCAGGAATTCCAGAAAAGCTATTCTGAGAATCACAAGATTTTAGTCAAGATGTCAGCTGAGGTTGAGACCATCTGATGGCTTAACTGGTGCTGAATGATTAGCTTCCCAGATGTCTTACTCCTGTAGCTGATAGAAGGAGGCTTAAGTTTCTCTCTGTCTTTTGGCAGGAGCCCTCAGTTGCCCTGCACATGAGCTTTGCCACAGAGCTAATTGAATATCTTCACAACATGGTGGCTGGCTTCCTCAGAGCAAGGGATCTGAGAGAGGACAACCTGAAAGCTACAATGTCTTATGTGACCTAGACTAGGAATGACACTTCATCAGTTCCCTGAGGTCAGCCCTATTCAGTGATGGGGAGGACGACACCGAGGTGGGAGCAGCAGGAGGAGAAGTTCCTAGAGTCCATCTCGAAGGCCTCTCCTTCCTGGCTTTGTCAACAACACTTTCCCCTTTATCTCTGCCCTCTTCTGGTCTACTAGCTTCTTTGTTTAAACAAGTATGTATAGTCAAACATCTTCTAATCTAACAATATAATAGAATAACATGTTCCCTCTATCCATTTTACTTCATTAAGAGATTCTTGAGAAAGTCATCTCTTCACCATCTCAACTTCCTCAACTCTGTTCATGTCCCAAACCATCACAATCTCTTTGGTCCTCACTCTTCCCCTAAAACTCCTGCTGTGGCTGCCAGTGAAGTCCTAACCACCAAATTCAATGGGCACCATGATTTACGTGGCATCTCTGGAGAAACAAACAGAGGTAGCATCTCCTTTCTTTCTGAGATACTTTCTCCCTCAACTTCGCAGACATTGGTATCTCCTGGATTATCTCTGCAGTCTGTTTCTTCTACTTCCTCCCTACTACCCTTGTCCTTTCCTTGTCCTCCCAAGTGTTAAAATTCCTAGGAATTTTACCTTCAGCCTCTCCTCCTCTACTCTTTCCACCCAGTACAACCAGAGACTGAAACCCCAGGCATTGCAGTTAAGCAGAGTGGGTTTGTAGCAATTCTACCCTGACGATCTGGGGAACCTTAACCAAGTCACTCAACTCTCCACATACCACATTCTTTGTCTCCAAAACGGAGCACTCAGGCCCACCTCACAGGGCCCTGTGGATGATTTAGTGTGCTAGTGCATGCCAGAAAAGTGTGAGCACACCACCAGAGATGACAAATGCTCACCACCTGGGAGTGATGCTCGCTGGGACACTCACTCACCATATTCAGAAAGTACTTGTAACAGATTCTAATTTCACAAGTCACTAACTCAGATAAACAAATACCCTCCCGTATCTGGACTTTGTACTTTGAGCCCCCACTACCGCCTGAAGATAGGAAATTCCATGTAGTCACTTTCAAGTAAATTTAGCCAGATTTGGTGACTTCTTGGTAATTTTAAGATTAAACTCGGTCAAATTCAGGATCCCCTCCTCCATCCCACCTCCAGACCTCTGAATCCTCCAGGGTTACACCGGGATTCAGTGGACACCTGTACACCATCATGGCCTCAGGAACCAACAATTGGCTCTTGGTCAATATCTGTACATGAGGCTTCCATTTGTGCTGTCATCTCCTCAGACATGGTCACCTGCTGTCACACACTGAAATATGACCAACAGGCTGGTCTGAATCATCACCATCTCCTTGAGTTGACATCAGCTGCAGTGGACCTTGTCACCACTTCCCAAGCAATCTCCTAGATAGGTGCTTTTATCCCAGAAAGCACAGGCTTGTCAGTTGGCCCCTTCTCAGATGATCTCTATACCCTATCGAGTCACACTAGGACACATGTATACTCTCTGGGTGTCCACAGACATCTGGAAGAGTCCCCAAATGTCCAGCTAACTGGACTCCTCCATGGCCATTGCTTCTCTGCCACTCTGGTTCCCTGTTGTACCCTCAGCTTTACTCTGAGACCCACTTCCTACCAGGTGTCCCTTAGGAAGGAAGGTATGGGATCATTCCAGCCTGGGATCCAGCTGGATTCTTTTTGCTGCCCACCCTGCTGGACTTCGGCCAGAAGAACTCTGGTGAAGCACAGGCCCTAAAACAAGACTTTTACTCTCTAATGTCTCTTCTAACTTGCTTCTTCTATCTCCCTCCTCATCATTAATGATGCTTATCCAGACTTAGGAGGAAGAGGCAGGAAAGACAAATGCCATGCTTTGCAAATTATTTAGCTGCACGCTCAAGTCATTCACCTTATTTTAAAATTTTTGAATCTAAAAAGTTCATACATTTGTCCTCTGTTTTCTCATCCATCTTAGGGGCAATGCCAAATGCATGTTTCCAACCCTGATGGAGAAAATCACAGGGACAAACACACAGGTTAATACCACACCTATCCTGCCCTGTGTTATACACCCATAACTCCTCAAGCCCTTGACAGCTTCATGTAAGAACACCTACCACGGCCAGTTGGATACCACAAAGATGTCCTGAAGGCACCCCAGACTCTCAGACATGACTTGTATCCCCGGCCTGCAGTGCCCTCGCCTTCCCTCTCTTGGGTTTGCCTGCCCTGAAGGCTCGCTTTTGCACATTACTCTCTCTATATGTATTTTATTCTCAACATTCAGCCAATTTTGATACCATAACTTCCTGTCCCTAAACCACAAAACATCTTTCTTCCCACAAGAGTTGAGACAAGCCTCCCAGTTCCTGCTTTCTTGACAACCAAGCCTGTGGCCCTGTCTGATAGATGTCCTATAGAGTTAGATATTTGATTTAAAGAAAAACCTAGATTTTAAACGAGATACAGCCATCAAATTACTCAAAGGAGACTTTTTTTCCCCAAGATGGAGTTATTTCCGGGTCTAAAATGTTTCAGTTTTTCTAACAGTATTTGCCTTTAATGATTTCTAAGCTCAGCAAGTCAGGTCATGCTTTCTCCAAAGTTTCCATGATTGATTTTATGCAGCAGGCCCCAGTTCAGACTCTAAGAAGGAAATGGCATTCTGGGAGCTCTGCTTAGCTCGGCCCTGGGTTATTTCCAAGCTGCAGCCAGGGACTCTTGAGTCCTGAAGTGAGCTGTCCACCCTCTATGAATGGTGAGGGATGTGGGGACTTCGGGCCTGAAGTGATGGATGTGCTGAGTTTTGGCTCTGACTCTGCAGTCTAGAATTTGGAATTCTTGGGAGACCTGGCTTTCAGAAAAAGTCATATTTTGCCTTATTGATGCTCCAGAGGTCAAGTTATTTAACTTTGATTTTCTCTTTCCTCCTTGTGAGATGTCATGATCGGACATCCTCCTATCAGTTGATCTAATGTAAAGACCCAGCAGAAAAGAGGAGCTGAGGAAGAGGAGCTTGTGCCAAACATCTGACACATAGGCTCAGCCTGAGTGTCTCTGAGGAGGGACCAGAGCTCTTCCTAGTCACAACCAAAGCAATACCACGAGTGCTTCAAAGGCAGCAATACCACAAGTGCTTTGAAGGCAGCCCTAAGGATAGGCACTAGGGTAGACACTAGCAACCATCTGTCCCCTATGTTCACCTTCCCAAGTCAAGGCCAACTGGGGACCAGTGCTCACCTGGACTAAAAGTGTTACCGCTCTCCTTTAAATACTTATCCTAGCCGGGCTTGGAGGCTCAGCCTGTAATCTCGTGCTTTGGGAGGCTGAGGTGAGTGGACTGCCTGAGCCTGCGGGTTCAAGACCCCCCTGGGCAACTTGGCGAGACCTTATCTCTACAATAAATCAAAAAATTAGCTGGGCGTGGTAGCGCATGCCTGTAGTTCCAGCTACTTGGAAGGCTGAGGCGGAAGGATCGCCGGAGCCCAGCAGGTCGAGGCTGCGGTGGCCGGGAGCAGCCACTGCACTCCAGTCTGGGTGACAGAGTGAGATTCCAACTCAAAAATATAAAAATAAATAAAAAATAAAAAATACTTATCCTGATGACTCTGAGGTACATTGGAGCCCCAGAGCCATTGCCTGGAGCCTTCCAAGACAGTCACATATCCAAGCATGGTGGTGGTGCCATCAGGAGATAAGTTCAGCTCTTCCCAAGGCCCTTCACTGCAATTGCTACTTAAAATGGTTGAACGTAGTGGCTCATGCCTGTAATCCCAGCACTTTGGGAGGCCAAGGCGGGCAGACTGTTTGAACCCAAGAGTTGGAGACTAGCCATCTCTGCCTGAGTAACTTAGTGAAATCTTGTGTTTATAAAACATCAAAAAATTAGCCAGGCATGGTTGCACGTGCCTATAGTCTCAGCTACTTGGAAAGCTGAAGTGGAAGGATCAGCTAAGCCCAGGAGATTGAGGTTGCTGTGAACTATGATTGTCATGATCATGCTACTCACTGCACTTCAGAGCGAGACCGTGACTCAAAAAATAAAATAAAGTAGAATAAAATAAAGTAAAAGCAATAATGAGGTTAGCAGGCTCATGACCCGACAGTGCTACACTTGGCCCCTACTCTTGGCTAAGTACTTTGGCATTGCCTAGTACTCCTCAAGATTTGACATTATCAACCCATATGACCCACCCTCAGCCCCTGTGACCTCAGACCAAACAGGCATGATGCCCACGTAAGACCCATGGCCCCCGCCATTCTCCGGTCCTCACTGTTTATAAAGAAACACATGCTTCATGTCACCCTTTCCTGGGACCATAAGCCAGAAGCAGGTATCTCCTGGAATCCCATATACCACTCACAGTCTTGGATGGTGGAATTAGAGATTCAGAAGCATGTCTGTGGGAAAGTTCCTGGGGGTAACCAGGTCATCTTTAGATCCTAAAATCAAAGCTCTTACCATGAAAGTCATGACCGGTGGTGACAAGTCATGCTGGTCTGGTGGTGATCTGCCCTATGAGGATCCTTTCCTATGGTGGTGGTTTTGTTCTCTTTCCAGTGCGATATGCCAGCAAGTCACAAATGATGAGTTCTGAGGGTGGCAGAGGAGGCCACTGTTGTTTCAGCTTTGTGACATGTGGCAGATAGAAAGTGAAAGAAAGAGAACAAGGAAGAAAGGAAGGAAGGAGACAGGAGGTGAAGGAGAAAGAGAAATGTAGGATCACAGTCTTTGTAGTTTCTTCAGAGAATTGTTCAAGTAGTAAAACAAACCCTAAATTAGTTCAATTAAATGTTTATGTATAAATAGTGATTTGTGCTCATGCAAATCTTCTCTACTACTAACCCCCACTAAAAATACCAGAGAAAAATTGGAAAACTCTGATTCTCTGCCATTGGCTTGAAGTGTGTCTTCCATGAATCAGGGTCTAGGAAATCTCTGGTGGATGCTGTGTAGGCCTGGTCATACGGGAACAAGGATTAGCCCCTAACTGGAAGAGTCAGGGAGGGTGGACCTAGACCAATGCCACATATCACAGGACAGCATGTGCAAGCCTCCATGGGACATGAGATAAAACCACAAGAGAAATAAACTTCAAAGATCTTCAAGAGCAGACATTGTGCAGGCAAAGCCTCAGATTCCAATGTAATAAAACAGAAAACTGATGACATGCGCGGAGAGTCCACCCTCCGATACTGAGGCATTTCATGCGAGAAGGGAAGACCACAGCAGGGACTGCATCTCAATGTCTGAGTTTCCCCTAGAACAGGGCTGAGAAGGAGAAACTGAATAGCCAGGAGGCCCTGGAGGGAATGGTGTCCCAGAAATGCCTTGGGTGACCTGGGAAGTGACCGATGTCCACACACAGTAGATGGAGTGAAACTTCCATTTAGATATGTCTGGATGTCAGAGGAAGGATGTGGAGACTATCTTTGATTCTCACCCCGGACAGCCCTGGCCAGGGTCTCCCAGCCGTCTTACGGGGCAGTCTTAGTCTATCACCTGTACCCATCTCTCTTAGTAAGGGGACCATGCACCTGTGTCACTGAGTTGGGGTGGGTGAGCTTTTCTGATGATATGGTGAGGGTGATTTGATGATCCCCAGACTTATGTCTGCCAGGAAGCACCACGGCCAAGAGCTTACTCTAAGAGAAGAGGGAGTTGCGCACAGCAGGTGTCTGCTTTAGGGACAGGGGTGATGGTCTGACCCACAGGACGTTTTTTTAGTTACTGTATCTTCTGACCTGAACCCCAAGGATTCATAAAAGAGACCGATAGAAATGGCACAATGATGTAGCAAAAGCCGAAAAAGCCACCATATACAGACCGGTTAACACACAACATAGGAGGAGACATTTTCTGCACTTTGTGGAAACCTCATTGCTTATTGCTTTGGTGGAAGTGGCCTGGAGTTCGAGAGAAAGCAGGCACAAAGGCAGGATCTATGTGAGCCTCCGGAGCCAGGCAACCATGGGTAGAGGAGGAGGCAGCTGTGCCCGGCAGAGAAGACCAGGTGCAGAGATCACTGCAACTGACAGGGTAGGCATTGGCAAGATGTGGTGGACTCAGGCACATGCCACAGGGACAGCAACATGGCCCAGAGGAAACTGATGTCATGAGGCAGCCAACCAGACCAGCTTCAGAGCCATCCTGGGGAAGCCCCAAAATGTCACAGGGCTAGGGACTCTCCTACATTGCAGGTGGATAAAGGAGCCTGGGAAAAGGAATGTGTCTGTGAAGTGGTTCCATTTGTAACCACAGTCCTGGTGGGGCCCATGGGAAGTCTAAGATTATTGTTTGTGTGTGCATTCCTTTACTCAACAAATACGTACTGATCGCCACCATATGCTGTGTTCTGGGGTTTTGGTGGTGAACAAGACAGACAAGGTCCCTTCTATCATGAAAATGTGTCCAGAGGCTGGAAGCAGACATGAGACTAAGATGTAAAGATCTATGTCAGAGAGCACAAGAGGTACATATGTGAACATGATTATGCACACATGGTATACATGACACAATATATCTAAATAGATATTTAAATGCATATACTTAGCTCAATCCTTAGTGAATTGGTTGCCATAAAATTAGCTATTTTGGTGTCTTTATAAAGTTTGGAGTCGAAAATATCCCAAAGCTTAGGGGTGGGACCTGAACAAGGTAGAGGTATCAGCCCTATGCTCAGAAGCCATGGAACCAGCACAGAGCCTTCCTTCCAGAACAGGTGGGGCACTCCTTGTACCAGCCCATTCACAACCGTTTTGCATCGGGCAGCTTCTCTGGAGTGCCTTGTCTCCTAGCCACACGGGCAGCCCACTCAGCATGGCTCAGGAAGTGAAGGGTGATCATCTACTCGGCCACCCCTCATGTGGGAAGTCATTTAAATTACATTCCCAGTGTGATCATTGTGTCAAATCAATTCCCCTTGTTATTCCTGGAACAGATTATCTTCCTAGCAAGCCCAAGTGTTGCCTTCATAATGCTCTGGTGCCTATCAGGGCCAAAGGAATCACGTAGCAATGCTGTTTTAATAGGCACAGAAACACAGCTGCTAAATCTCTTTGTGGCTTTTCTCATAATTTTTTTCTTATATATTATAATCATTCATGTATGCCAATGTCAACTGTTAAAGAGAAGAATGCTGCAATTGCTATTAAAAAGCAATAATGGGGTTGGAAGACTCATGCCTGGCTTCCCTGCATAAGATTCTATTTGATAATAATAAGTCGTCACATTTATGCAACAGCTTGTCGTTTTCAAAGCATTTCTTCTTGTATTTTCTTGTTTGGTTGTAACACCTCTGTGACATAGGCAGCTAGATAATATTTTGACCTTTTTTTGTAAGGAACAGTTTTTTCTGCACTTCCCTTGACTGGTCTCAAACAGACCCCATGTGAATGTCAAATCCTTACCCTCCTGCTGGAGCCGATAACACGGTGAAACCTCTTTTTTCCATACTCCACCAAATATAGTTGCCATTAAACTTGTGACTATTTTTTTTTTTTTTGAGTTGGAGTCTCACTCTATCACCCAGACTGGAGTGCAGTGGTCGCTCCCGGCCACCGCAGCCTCGACCTGCTGGGCTCCGGCGATCCTTCTGCCTCAGCCTTCCGAGTAGCCGAAATTACAGGCATGTGCTACCACGCCCGGCTGGTTTTTTTATTTATTGTAGAGATGAGGTCTCGCTGCCCAGGCGGGTCTCGGACCCGCGGGCTCAGGCAATCCACTCACCTCAGCCTCCCAAAGGTGCGGGATTACAGGCTGAACCACCGAACCCGGCACTTGTGACTATTAATGAAGGGTCTGTAAGCACCATTCTGTTCGTATGTTCCTTCTTTGTTATGCTCACGGTGCTTGCTGAAGACTGCCCACTTTGTCAAGGGCCATCCTTAGTGTACATGACGCAAGGATGCTTGTGGAGAAAGACCAGAGTAGAGAAGGGGTTACATTGCTAGTGGCCCCTACTCTCCCACCCAGACTCACACCAGCCCCATCAAAGAGTCATGGGGAGCAGTGGTTTCCCGAGTAAACAGGGGTGGTGACCTCAACTTGAGACAGAATAGAGGGGAGGTTGAGGGCATGAAGGGTCCCTGCTTTTCAGGGGATTGTGGAGGATTCCAGAGAGCCATGCAAGAGAGTCACCAAGGCAGGGAACTCTGTCAAGACAGAGGGGGTTTTGAGACAGCTAGAGCTCAGACCCTGGAGTCAGGGGCGGGTGGAGGGCCTCCTAGAGCTGATGTTTATTGATGTTGTTTTCTGATAATTAAATTAAACCTCTCTCTGAAGCAATGCTGGCAGACAGGGCTGCCTGGGGCACTGAGGGGGTCTATTTTCCCAGGTGCTGGGTGGGGCTCAAGCCAAGGGAAGCGAAATACAATCCCCCCAAGTGTGAAACTCCCCTAAAAGTAACCTTGCCCTTCATGCCAGAGGCCCCTCGGTCACCAGGGCTGCACTGAGGTTGCAGCACATCTTGCTTCGATTCAGCGCTTTATGCGTGAAATTCCATGCAGAAAAATAAAACCCCAGCATAATGATTTTGATTGGAAATTACTGCTCTCTAACATAAAACATATTTAATGTCATTAAATTTTATGGATTATAATTCCCTAGTGAAAAGCACACCAGGCAGGCTGTAGAGTGCTCAGAAAATGGTAATTTAGTGAATTTAGATACATATGATTTATCTGGAAAATCAGAAATGTAATCAAAATGACTATACTTAGACATACTACAAAAATGATGAAAACTTGATTTGTTAGTTCTTAATTATAGTCAACCCTCTTTATTTGGGGATTCTGTATTTGTGAATTCACTTTCTCTATAAAATCAACACCTGAGGTGCTTTCATGGTCCTTCTCGGAGGCACTAAGAGCAGCAAAAGCTCTGAGTCGCCCAATGGATGCATTCCCAGTAGACTGGAGCAGGTGTATGCTCCCTTCCTGTTACAGCTCTCAGCACTGCAATCAAGTGTCCTTTAGACAGTCTATTTAGTGCTCCCCCCTTTTCTTTACATTTTTGAATTTTTTCTTTTTTCTTTTTGTTGGTGATTTCACTACTTAAAATAGCCCCTGAGTATAGTGCTGAAGAGCTACCTTGTGGCTGGACATAGTGGCTCACACCTGTAATCCCAGCTTTGGGAGGCTGAGGCAGGAGGATTGCTTGAGAGCAGGAGTTCAAGACCAGCCTGACAGCATAGAGAGACCCAATCTCTATGAACAAAATTTTTTTTTGAGTTGGAATCTCACTCTTGTAGCTCACACTGAAGTGCAGTGGCACGCTCATGGCCACCCCAGCCTTGACCTGCTGGACTTAGGCAATCCTTCTGCCTCAGCCTTCCAAGTAGTTGAAACTACAGACCACATTGTCATGCCCAGCTAATTTTTGTGATTTATTGTAGAGAAGAATTGCCCAGGCTGGTCTTGAACTCCCTGAGTTTAGGCAATTCTCTCACCTTGGCCTCTGGGGTTACAGGCTGAGCCATTGCCCGGCTGAATTTTTCTTTTAATTAGCTAGGCATGGTGACATGCACCTATAGTAGTAGCTATTAGAGAGGCTGAGCAAGGGGATTGCTTGAGGTCAGGAGTTGCTGCAGTGAGTTATGATTGCACCACTGCATTCCAACCTGGGTGACAGAGCAAGACCCTGTCTCAGAGAAAGAAAGAAAGAAAAAGAGCTGCCTAGTGTTTCTAAGTACAAGGTGATATGCCCACAGATACATCATTGTTTTAGATAAACTTCATTCACCCACTACTAGTGCCGGTAGTGAATGAGTTTATTGTTCATGAATCAACGTTAGAGCACATCCAGAAAAAAGAAGCAGAAATTCGCCAATTTGTCCATCATGAGGTCAATATGGAAAGTGTAAAGTGACATCAATAGTGCATGAGGAAGATCAGAAAAGCTAGAAAGAGGCTACATTTGTGGACTCACAAGATGAGGACTGACATAACATGCAGTGACAGAAGCATTGTTATAAGGTTTCAAGCCAAAGAAATTTATAGTCACATTACCCAGGGTTGAAAAAATGTTAAACCCGTCTCAGCTAGTGTTTTATTATAAAGAAAACACTGAATAAATTAAATATTTTAAATAAATATATATTCAATAAGGTGTCTTTAAACAAAAACACACATAAAACAAGCCTACTTATTGGTCAGTTGACAAAAATGTGACCAGAGGCTCACAGGAACCTAACCCTATATTTCCCTTGGGAGCAGTGGTCAATGTTTGCTAATTCAGCATTGTGGTGACTTTATAGAGTCTGACTACTATGAATAATTAGAATCAACTGAACAGTTGGTCTTATGTATCTGCTTGTTCCACATATGTGGATTCAATCAATCAAGGATGGAAAATATTTTTAAAAATAAAAATAATATGACAAAAATAAGCGTAAATAAAAACCAACATAGTATAGCAACTATTTACATAGCATTTACATTGCATTAGGCATTATAAGTAATCTAGAGATGACTTAACGTATACAAAAGAATGTGCATAGGTTATGTGCAAATGCTACACCATTTTACATCAGGAACTTGAGCATCCATGAATCTGGATATTTGTAAGGGGTCCTAGAACCAATCCCCTGCTGATAACAAGAGTGACAATAATTTTTTTAATTACAAAAGTTATACATGAGGAAAATTTTGAAAATAAAAGCACTAGGAACAAAAACCATCTGCTATTTCTGAACTTCACAACAACTTGGATGGACTTAGAATCTATAATACTGAGTGCTCTATCACAGAAACAAAGAATTGAGTATCACATGTTCTCACTCATAAGCAGACCTTGAACAATTATTGTTATACTGTAAGAAAAGGATTGGCAGTAGCAGGAAACTGCCCGGGGTAGGGTGGGGAGACGGGGTTGGCAGTAGTGGGAATCTGCCGGGGGAGGAAAGAGGAGCACCTCATCAACAAAGGTGCCTGCATAATGAACTTTTGTATACCTAACCCTGAATTGTATCCCACATCTTTAGAATAAAAAATGTAAAAATAAAAATAAAATAAAATAAAAAATTTTGGTTTATGCCCTTTCTCCAAGGTGTCAAGTGTTTGTGAATACACTTTGCACTACTGTGGCCTTCCATTTTCTTTTTCATTGTTACCTTGAAAACATTGCCTTGTTCATCATTCTTCTACCACCTGACAGGTTTTCATAGCTGTATAATAGTCCATCCTATGTATTTACCCTGATGCTCATGTCTAATTTTCTATAGTTAGAGTTTCCAGGTGTGTTTGTACAGGTTGCTCACTGCATAACAGCACCCAGCAGAAGAGCATGAGAAGGACAAATGCTGCTCACAACAAAGTTGCCAAGCCAGACACTCTGGCTGGGGCTGCATCTTCTTGGAGGAAAGGGCTGGATACCTTTTTCTCATTTTTTCCAGTACAACACATTGACAGAGGAGGATCTATGGCTGGACATCCAGGTTGTCTGCGGATTAGAAGTCATAAAGCAATGAGGCTAGGGACTTCTTTGCTCACAACTCCTCCTTGATCAAATCATTGTTAATTATTGAGAAGTCCAGTAATACGTTTTTTAAAAGATCTGTATTAATTTTTAGAATCTGCCAATTCAGGAGATATCATTCAGATGACTGTAGGGTAAAGTAAACCCTAACTTTAGAAAAGGTTCTTACCAAGCAAATTGCATAGATCAAGATTTTGAAGGAGGGAGAAAGTTAAAATATCTTCTGAAAAATTAGTTGATTAAATTAACCATCTTTCATTGTTTTTTGGTTTTCCAATAATTTCTAAACTTTGACTTTTATTTGAGGGAGCAGATTCAGTAACCAAGAGGATTTCTTTCTTAAAATTCCATAATTTAGCCTTGATCCAACCCTGGGCTCTTTGGCTTAAATATTTGTAATTAGTGAGCTATAACTGCATTGCTTTATCTGCTAAGGTTTCTGCCTGGGACTAGTCCATGGCCTGATTTGTCCTGTTCCTCATCTGCTTCCCCTCTGAGGAGTTCAGGTGGAGCAATTTTGAATGAAGATGGGAAAGATTTAAAATGTGACTTTGTTTAGACTTTTTAAAATAATTTCTCTAAATGGCTAAAATATATTTATCTATTTATCCTTTCAGGTAGGAGCCTTGTTTCCTGTGAATCTCCAGCCCTGGTACCCAGTCCACCTCTCTACACCTCATGCACACTGGTCTGGCCATCCACAGCAAGTTCACACATAAGTAAGTGACCCTGCCATGTAATGATGCAGCTATATGTGACTATATAATTGGCCATACCAACCAGGAACTTTCAAATAAAATAAGCATTAATCTGGCCTGTTTTGAGCAAACCAGGATGCCTGATAACCCTACCTGAGAGACTTTACCATGAGCTACCCAACTACTTTCCCCATACGTGGTCTGACAAGTTTGCAAACTCATCCTAGAAAAAGTACTACATACCTCAGTGCTGAATATCACTATGGTCACCTTCGAAGTACTCCCCTTGGGAAGCTATGCACTGATATCAGCACCTAGTCCACCTGTCAAAGCAACTTTGGAACTCTTTTTCTGGAATAACCATCAGAGCTGTCATCATATTACCCTAGATGTCCTGAATGTCATCAAAATGTCTTCCTTTCAACATTTCCTTTATCTTTGGGTAAAGAAAAAAGTCATTGGAAGCCAGATCAGGTGAATAGGGATTGTGTACCAATACAATGCATGTATTTGTTTACAAACCAAAAACTCAAGCACAGACAGTGCTATGTGAGCTAGTGCATTGTTGTGATGCAAGAGCTCCTATGGGACCATTTTTACATAAACTTATCTCATGACAAGATGTTCAATTAAGTTTTTCTAAGTATTTTTCTAGCCATATTTATTTGGCTTGCTATGCTTCTCATAGTCAGTCAATGATTTTGACACACAATTCAGTTAATTTTTGTAATTTTTGTCAGTTCTATCTTGGCCTGTCTTCATCAGTGACACTTTCTGTACCTTCAGAAAAAATGGTTAATCCATTTGTACACTGCTGTTTTCTTCATGACATTATCTCTATAAATTTGGACTTACATGTCCCTGATCTCTCTTGCCAAGTTTAGCAAGAAATTTAATGTGCATTTGTTGCTCTAATTCAAGCTCTGACATTCTCGTGATAGAACACAAAAACATGCAATAACAATAATGAATGCCATTCAGCAAGACACTGTCACACATCTACATGAACACAACTGTTAGAATCTGATATACTAAGCTTATGAAACTTTGCCAAGTTGTTTGTACAGTGCAGCCAGCATAAGTGCACTGTGGCAAGTTCACAAACTTAATTGTCAGACCTTGTAATTATAACTATCTTTTCTGCTCTATTTATAGGATGTTTCTATATATAATATTGGACTTGAGAAGATATATTTCACTGTAGAACTAATTTGGTTAAGTGAACCTGCAAAGAAGGAAAAAATTATATTATATTTCCAGACCCATCCAGTCCTCTCAAAGGTAAAACTTCAAAGGTTCATACTTAACTGTTATAGCTGGGGGTAATTTTAGTTCCTCACTGTCATAATCAACTTATATAGTCTTTTCTATTCTACATGACTTGTTTCTTAATTTGTTTTCTATTTAGTTGAATTAGGTCCCAAGGGAAATATATTTTCTGCCTTTGCTTCTCCAAAAATGTTATAAATTTGGTTTTATTTGATGGATAGTGTGGCTAGGTATAAATTTTCTCATTCAAAGGCATTTTCTCTTAAAACTTTGATGTTTTTCATTATCCCATGATGCTGAGTAATCTGACATGATCTGAATTTTCCTTTGATTTCTTTATAGGTAACCTCTTCTTTCTCTCAGCAAGTTATTAACTTTTAATTGTTATGCTCAGAGTTCTAAATTTGTCTAGCACATACTGAGGTATAGATCCATTGGTCTTTTTTTTCATGAATATTTCTTCGTGCTTGGTGGTCTCCTTTTCTTTATTTTCTTTTTTTTTTTTTGAGTTTTATCTTTCCTAAGATCAAGACATTTTTCTTCTATTATTGTTTCTTCTTCTTTTGTCTGCTTCTTCCTTCTGAGACCCCTATTGCAAGGAGGTTAGATGCCCATAATGTATTTCCATTTTTATGCATTCCAAACATGTATCTATACATTCTTTATTTTAACTATGCCTAATAAATGAAGATGCTTCCTATGATAGTCTGCTTACCACTGTGAAGCTCTATTTGTTAAATGTTCCTTATTAAGATATTTATGTGTTGAGATTGGGGATTGGAATGGACATAAAATAACATTACTATAGTCTTCATTATTCATCAGAAATCTTCCTCCCAGTAACTTCTAGGTGTTGGTTCTAGTTTTACAGTCAGAATTACATAGAATATGTGTATACCTAAATTACTTCATATATAATAGCCATTTTTAGCTTCTTTTCATGATCAACCATTTCTCTGCTCTTCAGCTGTTCTTTGAACTCCATAATTTGTACACCTAGTCTCCTAGCACCTCCTAAAGTCGCTCAATTTTTGCTTCCGATGACTCTATGCCACAAGTGCAAATTGTCCCTACATCCTGAGATGTCATTCCACAGTTTCTCTAAGCCTGAATACTGAATCCTATTTTTTTTTAAATTAATCAATATTTTTTATTATGGTTTTGTGGGGTACAGTTAAGGGTTAGGTGTACAATTACGTTTCATTCAGGCACCCTGTTGATAAGAGGTGTTTTCCCATTCCCAGACAGATATTTGCTACTGTTAATCCTATTCCCCTCCCCCCCATAGTTTCCCAGTACCGTCAGTCATTTTCTTATATTATTACATTGCATGTTCAAGGTCCATTATATGAGTGAGAACGTGTGATACTCGGATCTTTGTTTCTGTGAGAGGTCACTCAGTATTATAGACTCTAGTTCCATCCAGGTTGCTGCAAAATTCATGATTTTGTTCTTTTTTATGGCCGCATAGTATTCCATCGTGTATATGTACCACATTTTTTTAATCCAGTCCTCTTTTGATGGGCAGCATGGTTGTTTCCAGGTTCTTGCTACTGTGAACAACACTGTGATAAACATACTTGTGCAGGTATCTTTTTTATAGAGTGATTTGTGTTCTTCAGGGTATATACCCAATAGGGGGATTGCGGGGTCATATGGAAGGTCAATTTTTTGAGTTTTTAGGAATCGCCACACTGCTTTCCAAAGAGGTTGCACTAGTTTACACTCCCATCAAGAGTGTAGAAGTGTTTCCTTTTCACCACACCCTCTCCAGCAGCTGTTATTTTTTGAGTTGTTGATAAATGTCATTCTGACTGGAGTTAGGTGGTATCTCAGTGTAGTTTTGATTTGCATCCCACTGATGATTAATGAGGTTGAGCATTTCTTCATGTGTTTGCTGGCTGCTCGGATGTCTTCTTTTGTGAAGTGTCTGTTCATATCTTTTGCCCATTTTATAATGAGGTTGTTTGTTTTCTTCTTTTCAGTACGTTTCAGTTCCTTGTAGATCCAGGATGTTAAGCCCTTGTCAGACCTAGAGTTGGCAAATACTTCTTCCCAGTCTGTAGGCTGTCTCCCTGCTCTCTCGATGGTTTCTTTGGCTTTGCAGAAGCTTGTCAGTTTCATAAGGTCCTATTTGTCTATCTTCTCTCCCATGACCTGTGGGTTTTGGGTTTTGTACAGGAATTGGATGCCAGTTCCGATTTCCATGAGGGTATTTCCTTCCTTTTTTAAGGTTCTTATGGTTTGAGGTTTTACATTTAGGTCTCTGATCCATTTGGAGTTAACCTTTGTGCATGGGAATAGATAGGGATCCTGTTTCAATCTTCTGCATGTGATCAGCCAGTTTTCCCAGCACCATTTACTGAATAGGTTCTTCTCTCCCCAGTGGTAGGTGGTGGGGGCTTTGTCGAAGATGAGTTGGTTGAGAAATTGAGGTTTTGCTTCTGGAATCTCAATTCTGTTCCATTGACCTATATGCCTGTTCCTGTACCAATACCAAGCTGTTTTGATGATTGTAGCTTTATAGTAAAGTTTGAAGTCTGGTATTGTGATACCACCTGCTTTGTTTTTTTTGGTGAGGATTGTTCTGGCTATTCTTGGACGTTTGTGTTTCCATATGAATTCCTGTGTTGTTTTTTCTAGTTCTGAGACGAATGTTGTTGGTAATTTAATGGGTATTGCATTGAATTTGTAGATTGCCTTAGGTAAGATGGACATCTTCACAATGTTGATTCTTCCGATCCATGAGCATGGGATATTTTTCCACTTGTTCATGTCAGTTTTGATTTCTTTGAGCAGTGTTTTGTAATTTTCATTGTAAAGGACTTTCACTTCTCTGGTTAGGAAGATGCCAAGGTATTTCATTTTTTTTTTTTTTGTGGCTATTGTGAATGGAATTGTGTTTTTTATTTGGGTTTCTGTTTGTTTATTATTGGTGTAGAGAAATGCGATTGTCTTTTGTACATTTATTTTGTATCCTGAGACTTTGCCAAAGGCCTTTATCAATGTAAGGAGGCCTTTGACATATTCTCTTGGGTTTTCAAGGTACACCATCATATCATCTGCATAGAGAGATAACTTGACTGCCTCTTTTCCTATTTGAATACCTCTGATTGCCTCCTCTTCTCTGATTGCTCTAGCCAGGACTTCCAATACTATGTTGAACAGGAGGGGTGAGAGTGGGCATCCTTGTCTGGTTCCAGTTTTCAGGGAAACTGGTTCCAATTTTTGTCCATTTAGGAGTATGCTGGTTGTGGGTTTCTCGTAGATGGCTTTTACTATTTTGAGGTATGTTCCCCGTATGCCTAGATGTTCAAGGGTTTTTATCAAGAAGGGGTGCTGGATTTTATCAAAAGCTTTTTCTGCATGTAATGATATGATCATGTGGTTTTTGTTTTGACATCTGTTGATGTATTTAATTACATTTATGGTTTTACGAATGTTGAACCAGCCTTGCATCCCAGGAATGAAGCCTACTTGGTCATGGTGGATGATTTTTGAGATGTATTGCTGAATCCGGTTTGGTAGGATCTTGTTGAGAATTTTAGCATATATGTTCATCAAAGATATTGGCCTGTAGTTCTCTTTCTTAGTTGGATCTTTACCTGGCTTGGGTATCAAAGTGATGTTGGCTTCGTAAAATGATTTGGGGAGAGTTCCATCTTTTTCAATCGCCTGGAATACCTTCAGTAGGATTGGTATCAGCTCCTTCTTAAATGTCTTGTAGAATTCTGCTGGAAAGTCATCTGGACCAGGGCTTTTTTTTGTAGGAAGTTTTCTTATAATGTAGTCGATTTCCTTGATTGTTATTGGTCTATTTAGGGTCTCAATTTCTTCTTGTTCCAACCTAGGTAGGTTGTGTGATGTCAGAAAGTCCTCCATTTCCTTAAGGTTTTCAAGTTTGTTTCCATACAAGTGTATGTAGTAGTCTCTAATGATCTTTTGTATTTCTTCAGGGTCAGACTTCATCTTTTGTGTTTCTGATTGTTCTTATTTGGTTTTTTTCCTCGTTTTTTCTTGGTCAGTCTAGCTAGGGGACCATCAATTTTATTTATCCTTTCAAAGAACCAGCTTTTTGTTTCATTGATTTTTTGTATTATCTTTTTGTCTTCTATGTCCTGGATTTGGGCTTTTATTTTGGTGATCTGGATTCTTTTGCTGAAATTAGGGTTTTTGTGGTCTTGCTTTTCCAGTTTCTTTAGGTGACTTGTTAGGTTGTGAATTTCTGTTCCTTCCATTTTCTTCATGTGTGTTTGTAGGGATATAAATTCCCTTCTTATTACAGCTTTCAGGGCATCCCAGAGTTTTTGGTAAGATGTTTCTTCATTTTCATTTGTTTCCAGGTATCTTTTGATCTCTGTTTTGATTTCATCATTGAAAGTTGTTTAGCATCATGCTGTTTAGTGTCCATGTCTTTGTGGGTTTGGGGGGACCTTTTTGGTGTTAATGTTTATTTTTATTCCACTGTGGTCCGAGAAGGTGCATGGTAGAATTTCAGTCCTTTTAAATTTGCTTATGCTTGATTTATGGCCGAGTATGTGGTCGATCTTAGAATATGTTCCATGTGGTGATGAGTAGAATGTGCATTCTGTGGTCTTTGGATGGAGTGCTCTGTAGGTATCAATTACATCCATTTGGTCCAAAGTCACATTAAGGTTCCGGATCTCCTTGCTGATATTTTGTCCGGATGATCTGTCTATGGTTGTGAGTGGGGTATTAAAGTCCCCAATTATGATGGTGTTAGAGTCAATATTTTTCTTTAGTTTTCCTGTAAGTTGCCTTATGGAAGTTGGCGCACCTATGTTGGGTGCATATACGTTTAGGATAGATATTTATTGTTGATGGATTGAGCCTTTTATCATTATGTAGTAGCCTTCTGTATCTTTTTTGATTTTTAATAGCTTGAAGGGTATTTTGTCTGAAATAAGATCGCTACTCCTCCTTTCTTTGTATTCCGTTCGCCTGAAAGTTTGTTTCCCATCCTCTTACTTTGAATCTGTGGGTGTCCTTTCTAGTGAGGCAAGTCTCTTGAAGGCAATAGATTGTTGCCTGATCATATTTTATCATTTTGCCATTCTATGTCTTTTCAGTGGTGCATTTAGTCCATTCACATTTAGGCTAATAATTGAAATGCAAGAGTTGATCCCTGTCATAAGGTTCTTACAGAGTTGTTCCTGTTTGTTTGTTGTCTTTCTTTGGGTTTTGCTTCCTTGATGAGATGAGGGAAGTTTTCTTGAATGATTTCATGAAATGTTTGTTCCAGTGTGAATTCTGTTTCTCTTTCTGCCTCAGGAAGTCCAATTACTCTTAGGTTTGGTCTCTTGAAGTGATCACTCATCTCTTGCAGGTTTTGTTCTGTCTTTTTGAGCTTCTTTTCTATGCTCTTGACAGTTTGGGTTAGTTCTGTGTTTTGGTCTTCGAGCTCTGAGATTCTTTCTTCTGCTTGGCTGATTCTGCTTTCCATGCTTATTAGTCTGTTGTTCATTTCCATCACAGTATTCTTTACTGCTGTCATTTCTGACATCAGCTCCTTCCTATTTTCCTCTTGTCTCTCCTCAATTTTTTTAATTCTCTCCATTAATGTCTTGATATCTGGGTTTGTTGCATGTAACCAGTCATTCTGGGGACTCTTCATTGTTTGTGTTCCAGAATCTGTTTTCTCAGTGTCTGATTTCCCAGGGGTCTGTGTAAGACCTATATTCTTCTTTTGGTTTTTCTTAATTTGTGCGGTTTTTCCCCCTCCCTACTTTTTCCTTCCCTCCACGTCACTGTCTTCTTTAATTCTGTTATTCAGGGGTAAAGGGATTGGTTTTCCTTCTGTTTGTTCAATCTCCTATTCTTTATGTATGTCCTCTTACTTTGTTCAATTCTGAAGTTGCACTATAGGTTGGCGGTGGTCCTTTTTGCAATTTTGAAATTTACTTAAGGGGAGAGCTGTGATTCAAATCTGTCTGCAGGTCCTGGTGTTCGCTGACAGGTGTGTGGATAATGTGGAACCCACTTCCCACTGCCCTGGAATCTGTTCATGTAGTGGGTTTGTAGGTTTACTCCCTGACATAAAATGTGGTTAGCAGAGGGGAGAGAATGGAGTAGATAGTGGGTTGAAGAGGGGAGTAGAGAGATAGTGTAGTAAGGGGGGAAACAGACGAGTGTGCCAACAAATAGAGAGAGAGGCCTATACTGAAACAGATAAAAGCAATAGACCACAGCTACAGACGAACCAACTCTCATACAAAAAAATAAAAAATAAAAATAAAACATATAGTGATGCTAACATACAAGCTAACCAACCACCTTGTTAGTGTGCTATTCCTCTAACAAAGATATGGTTTACAGAGAGAAGAAAAGAGAAGAAAAGGAAAAGGAAAAAAGAAAAAAGGGAACAATACAGTAGAAATAGAATTAAGTCATTAAACTAATAGAATCAATGAAGCACACTCTGAGACATTTCGTTTAAGTCCAATGTCCTTTCAGGTCTGATTTCTAGTTTTCTTTTCAAGCTGGTAAATTAGTTTGCAGTTAGAGTCAGTTGCCCCTGGTCTGCTGTGAAGGACAGTTCAGATTACCCTCGTTCAGCACTCTGGTCTATGTCTTTATCAAGCTTGTTTCTCCCGTTTCGGTGTTGTTACCTGGAATCGCCAGCAGGTGGTGCTATCTCAGCTGCTCGCCCCAGAGCGGGTGGGCCCGGACAGGAACAAGATGGCTGCCTGCCTCTGAGCAGGCAACAGGAGCCTTATGCCGTGCGGGCAGGACAGTCTCGGATGCAGGAGAGGTGGCAGCGATCCCAGCAGATCTTCCCTGAAGGTGTTTGATGTGGATCGCCTCGGGCCGGGTGGTGTGATGTGCTACTTGTCACAGAGGCCGCGGCAGCGGCGGCAACGGCAGCGGTGGTGGGGGGAGGGGCTGTGGCAGCAGTAGCAGCGGCACTGTTTGCGCTGCAGTAACTGTCCAGTCCGTTGCGATGTCCCAGCAGTGGCAACGGCCGAGCTCTGTATGAAGAGCAGGTTGCGATGTTGGGGTCCCCAGCCCCCTGGGGCGAGAGTCAGAGACCCACTGCAGATCTCTTTTGCAGAGGGCTTCCGAGACCGGGTTGCCCGGTCGCCATCTTGCCGCTTCTCCTGAATCCTTTTGCACAGAGGGACACCTCTTTTTGTCTCTTCAGCTATTTTGCATCAAAGTTCATATTTTTTAATTATTTGCTTTTTCTCTTCAAGTCTAAAGAGCATTATTGTTGTTTTGGGAGATGGAAATTAGGAGTCAGCAATTTTCTTCTTAGCTTTGCTATTAATTAGCTGATTAATATTACACAGTGCACTTAAGTTTTTCTTGGTCCCAGTTTCCTGCGTCAGTATATTTCCCAAACACCAGTCCATGGGTGGGTGCCAGTTAACAGAAATGAATTTATGGCTCCGTAGCTAAGTGAAAACACTGGGGGCAAGAATATGTATATGTGTGGTTAAAACTGCTAGTTCTGGAAAATTTCTGCTCTTTATTCTGATATTGTAGATTTCTACTGGGATTTTACAAGTATGGTCTAAAGACCATAATTAGGATGTATTCAATGTATTTATTATAAAGATCATTTTAATAACGATGGTAAAAAGCAAAGAAGATTGTACCCAAGCACTCTGGACTTGCCAGGTAATTTGATGAAATACTTTGCCATTATTAACAATGAATTTATGCCAATTTGTTACTGCCAAGTGAATATAGCAGATTACCAAATGTGTACACAGAGATTTAACTTTTGTAAAGAAATGTACACATATTCAGAAAATAAACTGGAAGTGCATTCATAAAAATTATGCGGTAGATATACTGGTGGATAGAATTTTAAAGTCATGTTTCTTAAAGTACTTTATTCTCTTTGCTTACCCTTATTTTCTTATTTTTTTCCTTGCAATGAACTTATAAATTTGTATAAGTTAAAAATTACTATTTTCAGAAGTAAAAAAACCACATTCAGCCTGATTGGAAGTAGTTGATCATAGGAAAATTTTTTTTCACATTTTTCATTGATTGGCAAATATTTAAATATTTAAAATACTTTCTATAGGATTTATAACAAATACTTGAATAGTTTTTGACATAGTGGTTAACTAAGTATATTTCAAAATTTTACTCTTTCAACCTGGGTGAAGTGGCTCATGCCTGTAAGTCCTAGCACTTTGGGAGATCAAGGCAGGAGGATAACTTGTGCCAGCAGTTCAAGACCAGCCTGGGCAATATAGTCAGATCTTATCTCTTTAAAAAAATGTGAGAGAAAGTTTAAAAAATATAAAATCTTACTTTTTCTTCTGGAGTACCACCTTAACTTGGAGCACTAGCTCTTTGATGGGGGAAAATAAAATATGAGAAGGTCAAAGCCCAGAGGGCTTATGTCAGCTGCTCTACAATTAGTTCCAGGCCACCCAAAGAGCCAACTCTAATCCACCCACACAGCCCACTCAGGCCAGAAAGCCATCCCCAGATTCTGAATTTTGGGTGAAGTGTCAGATGTATTGTGCATCATCCCCATTTTCAAAAAGACATCATCTTAGAACATACTCTTGTGGAAGTACAAATATCACCAAAAGAGTCCTCTGGCAATCCCTCCACATCTGGGAATAATTGCCCCAAACCTTCCAAAGCCATGGCCTGTGGAAGTCCAAAATTCCATATCTGGAATCAGCTCTTCCTTTATTCAAACATTCATACATGCATAAATAAGGCAATACAAAACAAAGCATTCTTTACCCAAAAATATATGTAGATGTAGTGTGCTTACTGATGTGTGACTAGGTAAAAATTAAAAATGGGAGAAGGAATTTCATGATCTGAGCATATCAATGTTCAGGTAAAAAGTACATTCTAGAATGTTCTTCGGTGACCCCAACCCATAAATTCCCACAGTCCTCTCCCCTTCCAGAGGTCCGGGTTCTTCTCTACTTCTTTATTATTCTCTTATTCCTTTCTTGCCCACTCAGGGTAGTTGTCCTGTCTTAAGATACCTCAATGCCATGTCGATGGGGCCAACACCTTCCCACATAACAGCCAATATTTAATCTAAACTGACCACATCAGTGATTGTTCTAAGTTCTTGATGCATTGAATTCTCATAATAACCCTTCAAGATAGGTAGTTCCTTAAGAGGTATCCTGGTACCAGTGAGGTGTTTCCTTTGTTTTTTTAACCTCATTACCATAAATAACTCTTGGCTGTTCAGCAAGCTGGAATTCCATTTTTAGAGCTAGAAGGAACAAATGAACAACTGTTTACTGTCTGTGTAACTGTTAAAAGATAGGGCATATTCACATAATGATTCTATTTTCTCAGATGTTCGCCTCATTTAAGATGATGAACCTCAACAAGTACATCTGGCTAAATCCCAGAAGGAACTCAAGAAAACAATTTCATGATTCTGATTCAATTTAATTCAACATCTTGTCTTTAAACCAATCGGAGGGAGGGGGAGATGACTTGAGGGAAGTAACAGACATGGAATTGATTAACTCAGTATACAAAAATGCATTAAGAGGTGATGGGTTTTCATTGGAAGTTACATTCATGGTATTGGAATCACCTGACAAGCCCCATCATGCCCTACCATCCCTTAGGGATCACTGTCATCTAACCTACAACTTTGTAAATAGCCAACAACTTCAAAGCCCTCAGGCAACGATGTGACATGTTTGCTGCTGTTATCAGCTGGAGGCTCCAAGGAATGACAGGAGGAGAGAGTGGCAGGGTCCCAGGAGAAGGCCCACAGACAGAGCCATGTGTAGAGCCAATGAGATCCCAGTGAGGGAAGCAGACATCTCCCCCCAAGGACAAAGCAGGAGGGACACAATTTCAGATCTTGTTCTCCTGCCTCCCTCTAGCTTTTGTCAGGGCTTTCTATCAGTTAATCCCAACCAGAAGGCAGAGGTTACAGGAGCCCTATGACAATCACCCAGGCCAGTGCCCAGGTCAGAGAATGGAGAGACAGATGGGTGCAGAATAGATGCGCAGTGGCAAATGGTTGATGTCCTGCTAAACAGTGCTTCGCACTTGGGGAGTACCAGAAATGAGTCATGCAAACGCACACTCTCACAATCACACATGTACCTGTTGTGTTGTTGCAGAAGTTCCCTTCTCTATTTCCCAAACGCTGGGTCTCACTCCAGACATAACTCAGACTCTTCCCGGGAAAGCCTCGTGCAGCTCCTCGCTACTTAGAATGCCATCTACGTCCATCTGATATAGTTCTTATCACATTATTTGCTTTCTTGACTATTTTCTATTCCTAGACTAAGAGTTCCTTGGAGTTGGAAATTGTGTCTCATTTATCGTTATATCCTGAGCACCTAACAAAGTAGCCTTTCATTCAATGTTTTTTTGGAGAAAAATACAGACTAAAACACGTTATGACAACACCTTGGGAATTTTTAACAATTTTTTTCCTTTTATGTTCTATTCAATTTTCATTTCTCCTACCACAGAATAAAGAAAGAACAAAATATATCATTTAAAAAATAATTGTATAGAGCAAAAATTTGGACTTCTTTACTCCATAAGTTGTGGCAGAGATGCTGATGTTCAATGAACAACTGTGTGCCTTCCCACACTTCCCAGCCCCCTGTGAGTAAGTGGACACAAGACCAGCTCTGGTCAGTGGACTTTGTTCTGTGTCACCTCCGCTGCCATGTGAGTCTGTCTATGTGCTGTTTTCTTTGCCACGGTCACCTGGGGGCCTCATGTTCCAGAAGGTGCAGATCTGAGCCTCAGGAGACTCCCTCAGCCTGGGCCTTGAATGTGTGGATCAAAGACCCCCCACAGACCCTCACTGGCCAGGAAATGTGGGCAAGAAGTAAACCTGGCTATTTTAAGCCCTTGAGATATCTTGATTCATTACTGCAGACTTGCCTAACATAAAGAACGCACATTCATCTAGAAAAGGGATAGCTGACTAGTTTATCTCCAAGTTCCTTTGTAATTGTCATGGGCTGAATTGTGTTCCCCCAAATTTATACACTGAGGTCCTAACCCCCAGTATGAAAACCTTTAGTGCAGTGGTGGTGATAGGTATAGGTAAAAGGAAGACACACACAAATACACACAAACATGATCTCAGACATACACAAACACACATACACAAATATGAACATATTCACACACACACACACACACACACACACACACAATCAATAATGAACAAAGAACATAAGTCCAGACCTGTGTAATGCAACATGCCATAAATACTCACTTTTTTCTTTACTAAAAGAATATATCACTATAAAGTTAATCTTAAATGAAACTATACTGACAAAAATGACCTCCATCTAATATACTGCCTTCTATATTGGAAAGAAAAATGCATTTTTTGTTTATCATTGGCCAAAACCAACTTTGGAAAAGTTCAACTTTTTCTAGTTTTTTTTCTTGAAGCACTCTCAGACTCATGACAGCATTTAAATGACACCTCTAGGAATTAATCCCTCATTTATCTTCACAGACATTCATACTGCTTGTTAAAATTATACAATTGAACGCTAACCTCAAGTGATAAGCAGCTTCCTTATATTTAGCCTGTATGTCTTTGAGGGAGATTGAGATTCAAAGTCAAGTTCTGGAGGGTAAAGTCATAGTATCCATTCATTGAAAGGAGATAAAAATGTGGTAATTTGTCAGAAAACAAAACTGAACTATTTTTTTGAACTTCATATCTAATATATGGCAGTTAAGGAACTATGAACAACAGACTTTCATATTTTCTTTCCTACTTTAAATGCTTTAAATTTTTCCTAAGTCATAATTTTCATAATGGGCCTTTGGTAAATGTCCTAAACAGTTGAGACAATTCTGGAAAGAGAAGTGATTTTACGCAGCAGGACATGTGTTTTGGAAAATCGTTGTGGAAAATCAATGTCCTTCCAATCATAAAACCTTTTGATTGCCTTGATGAGATCATTTTAATCTTCTGCAAAGCTTCATGGCATAATGACTAAATTGTGCAAATTAATGCCATTGTTAATTATTGTTTTTCTATAGAGATCTGAACATCAGAGCGTTCTTTTACTAGATTCATAAATCTTAAGCAATTTTGGCCTGAATAGGCAAAAGTTGAAACAGGGATACAGGGGCAATGTTGAAATATTTAGCAGACTTCTCTGAACCATTCCAAATCTGGTATTTTTAGAGTGAAGTATTCAAAATACTTCTTTATAATAATTCATAATCAGGAAAGCTCTCCACAACTATGAGAGCAAAAAACCATCTACTGAGTAGAAAATTATGAAATGAACATAGATCCTGGGGAGCACAGTTCTGAATACTAATTGGCCTGTGATCATCACTTGGCCTGGGCCCATCAAAACTACACAAATGTCCCTGGCAGGCCTGGTTTCTCCCAGTCATTAGCCTCCCAGTGGGACAGCACCCACCTGGTGCCTCCAGGTACAGTATAATCTCTTGACTGCAGAGGTAATTGCTGTTAAGGAAATTAGGCTTAGAGAGCTCTGAGGGTAATGAGATCTCTGAGGGACCCTTGGGTCTTAGCAGCCTCCTCAGAACACTGGCCTCCTCAGTAGAAAGAGGTCTGCTGTACTCCATCAAAGCTCTCATGGAAAATTCCCTCACAATGAAGCCTAATCAAGAATGAAGGTGGTAAGCAGGGTCACAAGATTCCCACTGGCCAGGGATTAGTTAGTTCCAGATTCAGGGATCTTAATTTCCTAGGATGTGGTCTTCAACCTGCAAGCCTCTGTATTTCATCAACTAAAATGGCAGCCAACAAAGCAGGATTTCATAAATGCTCATTGGAGTGATTGCTGATGCAGAGATGTGCCACTCAGATGAAGCTTCTGGAAGTGACTTGCTGCCCAGTGGGTAGAGGGTGTTCAGCTTATAGTTTCAGCTGTGGGCTCCTTTGAGTCCACCTCAGTGCTGAGCTCAGGACATGTTCTCCGTGAGGTGGCCCCCAGTCTATGACCTAGCAAGGCGAGTACAGGGGCCTGGCCGTTCACACTCAACTCAGGGTTTTTCGAAGGGCATACTTTGCTGCAGTGCTCCCTCCCGGCTGGGGAAGCAGGGACCCTTGTTAGGTTTGCACTACAGTGTGATGGTTCCCTCTGCCTGATCCTGCTTCCTCCCCTTTGCTTTCACTACTATCTCTCCAAATGAATCTTTTCCATTCTAACTCCTGTTTTCCCGAGAATTCAGTCAGCTCAGAAGTTATCAATCCCCTAAACGCAGACTTACTGAATCCTAAAGAATCTCCAGCCACAGAGAACATTTTGGCAGAACTTATAAGTAAACGGAAAGGTACTACAAGAGGGAAAATGCGAATTGGACCCATGAATTGGTTTATATTTAGAAGACAGAAAATAGAATTTAATAACATTGAAAAGCTATGATTACAGTAGCATTCACAGATACTGTAAATCTTTGTCTTAGCTTCCTGATAATTGAATCATCATTGATTTCCCCTCTACAGAAGCAACATGCTATATCTTGAATTATGTTTTTAAGGGCTCAGTGATGAGTGGGTAACACAAGACAAGCCTAGGACAAAAGATCCTTGGAAAGATGAAGACTCAAGAGAAGAGGAAAGGCCTGAGATGGGAAAAGGAGGAGCAACAAGGGGAGAAAAGAGACGAAAATGCAAGATCTAAGGGGTAAACAGAGAACAGAACAATATTGTAGTTTGTTTAAAACTCGATTTGATGTTTTTGTGCTTGTCTTGCACGCTGATGTCAAGAAGTACACGTAAGTTATTTCCCAGTTGTCCCCCCTGTGAACAGGCATGTTGTATTATGTAACATAGCTTGGGCACTCTTGACACACTCGTGGCTGTCTATCAATGGTGTCTATTTACTGGTTGAAAATGGGAAGCAATAATATTCATTTGACCAGTTTTCTCTTAAAGCCATTTCCATGATGCTGATGATAATGATGATGGGACTCAATTACATTTTTTATTTCAGTCACTCCTGATGAATAACAAATTTGAAGAAATAAAAAGATCAAAAATAAATTAATAAAATAAAATTCGATGTGATGAGGTGTTGAAAATCTATACAAGTAGACTGCAAAGGCGTCACATAAAGATAGAACACCTTCAGCAAACATCTTTCCCAATGCTAATTCCTGGACCCCATGTTTTGCTGACCCTTGATCCCATGCCTTCCTGCCCAATGCCCTGTTTCCTTTTGTCTTTACCCTCCACTCCCATGCTTTGATAACCTCAACACGCAATCCTTGTTCCAGTGAGTGACTTGTGTCCAGTTTGGCTCAGAACATTGGGCACAGCACAGCTCGGGGCTCTCCAGGGGCTGATTCTGATGTCTGGTCCCTCCTCCCGGAGCCCTGGGTTTCTTGCTCCAAACCTCCCAGGTTGCAAAGAGAATGAGCTATCCCTCTCCTGCAGTGAAAAATGAAGCACCAGATGAGCATTTTCTCTGTTTAAGCCTAAATCAAATTAATTTCGGGAATGGCATTTGCAGTCTAATTCCTAATGGCTATACGTGAATGAATATTTCTTATTTTCTGATGAAATAATCTACTGTCTCTCTCACAAAAATGGCAAAATGAATGAATGCGAAAGTGATGGATGTAGAGAATCTGACTGCAAACAAAAAGTCCAATACTTTTCTCCAGTTCACACACTCTTTTAATTTGAAGGACTCTGGTTAATATTTCTATGCAGTCTCATTTGTACCATGAAGTAGTTAAAATAGATGATGTAACACTACAGGACTTCATGAGTTTCTGTGATTTTATAAGGTGAGAATAGGACAAAACAGCTCCTTACAGCAGGAAGGTTATTTTGTTTGACCACTTATTCCTAGTATCTGTGTGAAAGAAAAAACATCAGCCACAAGACTCAGAAGGTGGGGACTCTAAAACATGGGCACACCCTCCTGGGGTTGGAGTCCTGTTATTCCAAGGAGATCAACAGCAATGACACAGTGTCCATAAGAATCTGTCAACTCAGAGTTCATTTAAACCTGCCAGCTTGCCCATGAGGTCAAGGACTTGCCCTCCTAGGGCTATTCATGATCTGTTGCTTTATTTTGTTTTAATATCTTTTATTTTCATTATAAAAGTAGAGAAAATTTGTTTGTGAAAAATTGAGAGAGAGAGAGAGAAAAGGGAGGGAGGAAGAAGAGGGTGAGGGAGGGAAGGAGGGAAGGAGGGAAGAAAGAAGAAATTGCTTAATCTGTCTAATACTTAAAGCCTACAGTTGGCATTTTTATATATTCCCTACAATTGTGTTAAATGAATACTTTTTCTTAACTCTTTTTTTTTTAAATTTTTTTAGAGACAGGGTCTTACAATGTTGCCCAGGGTGAAATGCAGTGGCATAATGACAGCTTACCGCAGCCTCGAACCTCTGGGCTCAAGGGATTCTCCTACCTCATCCTCCTGAGTAGCTAGTACTACAGGCACATGCTCAGTTATTTATTTATTTTTTTAATATGGCGTCTCACTTTGTTGCTCAGACAGTACTCCACCTCCTGGCCTCAAGCAATCCTCCATCTTGGCCTCCCAAAGTTCTGGGGTTACAGATGTAACCTACCGCACCTAGTGCAAATGCATACTTTTAGCATTGCAGTTGTGTAGACAATTCTGCATCCTGGTTTTGTCCTGTCACACTATAACAGGAGCATTTAGAACAGATTAGCAAGCAGATGGCTGTGCTCATGGATGGGCATGAGGGTCACTCAACGCCAGGATCAATCTGCAGAAAATAAGTTTGTTTAAACAATGCAATATTTTTTGAAAATAATGATAATAATGAAAGATGTGGACTAGAATATAGGAATGAGACACGGATTTTTTTTTTTTTTTAGCAAAGCATCTGACAGTCTCTCAGTGTGTTCTTTTCTACAAAACTATAGAAACAAAGTGGAGTGGAAATTAAATGGTCTCACCTGGAGCCAGATTCCCAGGAGCCACCCCTTGGTCCCCATCACTACTGCTTCTTGTGCATGTGTCTGTTCAATCCAACCCTGAAATTCCCAGTCCTGGTCTCTGACCCATGACTTGCTAATGTACTCAGACCTAGACCCAGAGATAAGTCACATGTTTTTGGATGCATGTCAGGCCCTGCTTCTTGGCTGAGACTGTGATCCTACCCTGGGCTGCGTCCTCCTCAGGCTCCAGGTAATGGGGCATGAGCAAACTGAGCCCACCAAGCTGATACTGAGGCTCCCAGGCTTTGTCTCACCTTGGTCTTGGAATTTGCCCACACATCTGGACACTCATTCAACCCATTTCATGTGGACTTTTGCCACAGAGTCCTGGAGGGCCCAACCAGGTCCCACCCACAGTCACGTGAAAGTTTTACCTGTAACTCTGCACCTCTGACTCACGCCCAGTGTATCCCTGCCCATCTTCACATAGACAGCTCATTCTAATTATGTTCCATCATACTCCTGAGCTGCAAGAGGAGTCACCATAACTTGGGGTCCTTACTCAGATCGTAGAGAAGGAAAAGAGCAAACCAGGTATTTTCAGAGGTGACACCTCACAATGTCCCTGACAAGCTGTTTGATGCAGCTCCCTTGCAAATCAAATGTCTCAAACGCCACCAACTTATTTCCCTCTTTCCATCATCTCTCCACACGTTCCTGAGACAGTCAGATGGTTTCATCAGAAGGAGCTGATTCAGTTTGTGGTTTGGGCACAATTTTCCAACTCTATTTATTTTAACCATCCTTGGAAACAAACCACCTGTGGGCCAGGTTGAATGGGCTTCAGAGAACTCAGCACATGTGCCTCTTACAGGTGAGAACAAGATGAGCCTTTTATCTGCAATGTCATCTCAAGCCCTGGAGTGGGTAGGCATTTTGGAGAGGCCATGGCCTTTCCCATTAAAGCAAGGTTTCAGAAGACACTGGCCACGTGAAAAGCAATTCCACAGTGAGGACTTAGGAGAACTTTGAGTTGAGGGAGGCAAAGCAGGTGTCAAGTGAAGGCTTGCTGAGTTCCAGAGAGATGACGGAGCAAGCGTCTCCAAGTATAAATGAGACAGATGGTGTAGTCAGAAGGATGCCGTCAGCACCTCTCAACTCCACAGGATCTTCATGACCTTGACGAGGTAGAGCCAAGAAAAAGGGAGCAGGCGGCCAACTTGAGAGTTGCTTTCTCCTTATCTGTGCTCAATTTTACATAAAAATGGAGATGTGGGCTGAAGGGCATTATCAAGTGGAGGTGTCGGGAGCAAGGAAATGGATTATTTCTTGAGTCTAGCCTCAAGCCCAGGTGCGCGTGGTGTGGATACCGTGATGGGACGCATCCTGCCAAGGAGAACACGAGCCAGGATGGTGTCAGCCATGCTCAAAGCTTGGCTCACCTGGAGACGCGTTCTTGGTACATTAAACTTTTCCACAACTTCTCCTTGCATTTTACAGCTTGTCCAGTTTGTCTTGCTTGTGCTTATGGTGAGGGAATAATCCAAAGGCTTTCCCAGAGGTTTTCCAATAGCATCAGAGAGCATCAGAGTGGCTCGGCCCAGAAGAGCTCCTGATTCTGTTTCATCACACAATTATCAACCATGACCCCCTTTCCCACATTTCCAACAAAACATCTTGAAGGATCACATTTTAAAGTTTACCCTTCCACAAATCTTAATCACTGCAAATTATTTCATATTGCCTAGGCTTCAGGTTTAAAACAACAAAACAAAAAATCCACAAAATGTATTTGTTTTCTCATGTCTTGGCTTAAAATTGTTCAAAGGCAGCAGTTTTTGTCTTTTTGCTTTGGTTTTCTGAATGCACAAGCTGGTTTGATACTTTTGACTGAATTATGAATTTATGACTTGTCTGCTCATTTGAAAAATTCATTAAAAATCTGATTTGCCTACATTTTAGTTGTAACTTGAGCCAGTGGTTTTATTGAATTTATTTGGCCAGGATGGGCTGGGGTGGGGGGTGTAGAATAAACTATAACTTTATGATTAATTGCTTGAAATAGTCAAAAGTTTATTTTCCTGCTCCTAAGTTTTTCTTTCTCACTTTAAGATAAAAAATAACCCATACGGATATTTCAGAGAACACAGACCTATTTCTCCACATTACAGAGAGACTTTTAAGGACCTGAGCAGCTGGCTTTTCAGGAACAGCAGCAACCCGGAGCTGGTGGGGACCTTCACCTTGGCAGAGCCGAGGTCAGCAACTTGTGCAGGACAGCAACTTCTAGCCTGGCAGAGAGAAGCCTGCTCAAAGGCTCTGTCCTTGCTGCCAAAACCTTAGGAGAGAATTACAGGTAGAAATGAGCCACCTGGCCGATGTGCGTACCACCTCTTGTTTCACCTTCTGAGACTCTCCTGCCAGTTTCTCAGCTAATTTAAGGCAGTTCTGCGTCCCCATACTTTTCTCCGAAGATGTACCTTGGGCAGTGTTTTTAGGAGTTCCTGGTGGCTTCTCTAGCCTTGTATCTGCCCTTCCCCATCCCCACTTCCTTCTTCTGCTTCATTTTTGAGAAAAGACAAAATCGCACTTACAATTTTTCTGGAAAATATCAGATAAATGGCTCCTGGCAGGAGGTACTTTTTCTGTTGAACTGAGCCAAAGGGGAAAAAGTTCTCCAGCCCTGTCCGTGCTAAAGAGTAAGACTGAAGGAAGGAGCATAACCTTCTCCAGGTGCTCCCTGGGGGCTCTGGGGAGGTCTTTGGTGAATTTATCTCAGCCACTCCATTTGGTGTGAGGGTGACCAATCACAGGAGATAGGAGCAAATACTGACAGAGAGGTACTGTCTGGGCTCATGACATGGAGATGTCAGCACAGTGCCACAGCTTGTGACTTGCCTACCAGAGCTATGGCCTTTTCCCTGGTCACGGTGTTACTGACATTTCTATAGAGAGGAACATGGGCTTCTGTACCTGTGTCTCTCCTCATGCTCTCTGGGTTCTTTCAACTCTTGGTGTTTGAGGAAAGCTCCAGTCCTGATCGAGATATCGATTTTCTTCTCTCCAGCTGCTTTGCCCTTGCTGACAATTTGTGCAGAGTCCCACCCAGTACTCAGTTACCCAAGGCGCCCTGCGGGGCCAGATCTGGCAACCCAAGTTTTCATTTCTGCCATCAGCTCAGGGACCTCTTGCTCTTCCTATTCATTCCTTCTATCCTCTCTCTTCCCGGACAGAATCACCAGTTCCCAGAACTCCAGACACTCTCATCAGCAGCTCCTGTCAACCATCTCCATCCATTATATCATTTTCTATGCCTTTGCAGATCCTTAGTTTAACTCCCATTTATAAGTGGGAACATGCAGTGTTTGGTTTTCCATTCCAGAGTTAGTTCACTCAGGATGTTGTTCTCCAATTCCATCCAAGTTGCTGCAAAAGATATTATTTCATTCTATTCAATAGCTGAATAATATTCCACAGTATGTATGTGTATGTGTATGTGTGTGCATGTGTGTGTGTATATATATCACATTTTCATTATCCATATTATGTATGTATTATCCACATTATTCCACAGTATGTGTGTGTATATATTTATACACACACACACACACACACACACACACACATATAAGATTTTCATTATCTACTGATCAATTGATAGGCATTTAAGTTGATTCAACACCTTTAGAATTGTGAATTGTGCTGCGATGAACATGTGGGTTCAGATGTCTTTTTAAAATAACAACCTCTGTTCCTTTGGATAGATACCTAGTAATGGGATTGCTGGGTCAAATAATAGATCTACTTTTGGTTCTTTGAGAAATTTTCATTCTGATTTCCATAGAGGTTGTACTAACTGTGTATAAGCATTCCCTTTTCTCCTCATCTGCATCAGTATCTGTTGTTGTTTTTTTTTAATGATGGCCATTCTGACTGGCGTAAGGTGGTATCTCATTGTGATTTTAATTTGCATTTCCCTGGCAATTCTTGATCTAGTGTGAGTCTCACAGCTAAGACTACTCTGGGAAAATTCATCGGGTGGCATAGTATGATTTGTGATATTGTGCTTCAGTACGGAGTTGTTAAAAATACAATGAATGTGTTTCTGAGAATGAGACCTGATTGAGAATCACACTCTTCCCCTCCAAGTCGACCTTTCTGTGCCTCATTTTCTTTCCTGTTAAATGCAGTACTTATAGCTCATTTCCTGCAAGAGTTGTTGTTATGAGCTGCAGCTCAGATAAAGTGCCTAGAACAATGTCATGAGTCTGTCTGCTACCTCTGTTAGGGTATTATGATCAGTCCACTTAGAACCATATGTAGGGGTGCCAACTTTAAGTTCAGCTACAATCTAAGGGAGTAAGTTTAGAGGACATATCTCTGCATGTTCAAAGTCAGCCTGTTGGTTTTAGGAGACCAAGCAAGGCAGAGCATGCCAAACTGAGAGCTCTCTCTCTCTCTCTCTCTCTCTCTCTCTCTCTCTCTCTCTCTCCCCCCTCCCTCTCTCTCTCTCTCTCTCTCTCTCTCTCTCTCACCTTCCCATCCCCTGTGCTCTCCATCTGTCTAGGCTTTTCTACTCTTCTTGCTATGATCTGAATGTTTGTAATCCCCCAAAATTCATATGTTGAAATCCTCACCCCAAAGGTGAGGGTTTTAGGAGTTGGGAACTTTGGGAGATAATTAGTTCATGAAGATAGGGCCCTTATAAGTGGGATTAGTGCCCATATAAAAGGAACCCGAGAGAGATCCCTTGAACTAACTCAGGAACAAAGAAAAAGTGGTCATCTATGAAATAGGAAGGGGGTCCTCACCAGACATAGAATCTGCTAATACCTTGATCTTGGATTCTCCAGCCTCCAAAAGTGTGAGAGAGAAATTTCTATTGCCACCCAGTCTATGGCATTCTGTTATGAAAATCCAAATGGACTAAGACACTCCTGTGTGTCATCTTCCTTCTTGGCTTCCTTGTGTCCCAACCAAGGTTCTGAACCCCCTATGCTGCAGCCCCAGTTGAACCTCTCCAGAATCATGACTCCATCTTGAATCCTACCTGGAGAATCTGGGCCAGGAAACTCCCACAGCCATAGACACCAGCCAGAACAATCCTGAGAAGAGCAAACTTGTTAGTGGACAGCTGACCGTGCCCCTGTGCTCCACCAGGTACTCAACTTCCTCCCACATCCCCCAGATCTGAGCTCCCTCCTGCCTGGTCAGCTTCAAATCCTCACTGTACCAGGAGGCTGTTTGTCCAAGCCACAAAAAGGCTGTTACTCAATACATCCAGACTAGAGATTTCATGAACTCAGCACACACCCAAAGTTGGAATTTTGGAAAAAGCAACCCATTACCGTGTACTTTTTATATAGGGAATATAACCTATCAAATTTATATCCTATGACCCATGGTCATTAGCAAAATTAATCACAGGTATGGCCTTAGTTGACTGATCCAGGATCCAGAAAACATCTTTATCCTAGGGAAACAGGTTTAGAATCACACTTCTCATGGGAAACAAGAAAATATAACTCTAGTCCCTGCACACGAGGTTCCCTTTGGAAGTTACCTGTGCAGAAATCCTAACCTGCATCAGTGTTTACATTTTGATGTTTCTTCCTCTACCTACTAATAATGTGGGATTTAATACTTCTTTTCGGAAGCTTTGTTATTTACAGCTAGACCTCGACTGTGATGTTTATGCCAGTAAATCTCCCATGCTTTTCATATACGTTGCCAAATCCCTCCACCCCCAAATAATCCAAACCAAAAAGCTGCATCAGAAATTAATAACCATGATCATAAATCAAAGTGAAGGTTTTATCCTTTCATTTTGCATACGACATCATGACTAAATGAGTACCCCAATGCACACAGGACTTATCAAAAAGGGAAAAAACCTTCCTTAATCAAAGGCATATTTCATCTCTGAAAAATTCATCAGAATGTGTTATGGAGTGACTGTACATCTTGAAAATCTCTCTCGGGCACATCTGGAAACTCACATTTTTTTTCCATCATTATATTCAGGAATACAAGCGGTTTTGATTTGCATGCATAAAGCGGTTTCTTCATCTCTTATCTTGTGTGCCAGGGAATGAATTCCTGTGATCTATGGTTACAATTACTAAAATATGGATTAAGAGTGCCTACATTATGCAGATGGTTGCCGTGATTGAGAAGCTGCACCGGAGAAGGCTCTACTCTTTCACACAATACTGATCCCTTCCACAGGGTCTTGCCTGCTGCCTGGAATCAGGGCTTTCATGAGTACCTGAGCCCAGACTTTTCTGGGATGTAATAAAAAATGATGCTGAGAAATCCCTCTGCTCTTGAAACCTTTAATTCAAAGCCAGTTGTTGAGATGCCATCTCCCAATTCCTGTAGCCCATCACACTGAATCCGTCCCTTTTCTCTGGCAAGTGCTCTGCCACTCATCTATTAGTGACACACTGCCTGCTTTTGCTGAGTCCTCTAAGGCAGATGGTAAGCACTTATTCCATTTCTCGTAGATTGGCTGAAATCAGGGTCAAAATCTCAGGAAAGAACCGTTATCATTTATAATTGTGCCCATTTTACCTATTCAGGGTATCCAAGTCTGTGCACAAAATAAATGGTGAGGCTTGGAGGAAACAGTTTGTGTGCAGTAATGCAAGGTATGCAAAATGTTATGACTATCACTCACCTCCTCCAAAAGCAGGGCTGCGGGAATCCATATTGGTTGTCCACTATAGGGAGGCACCATGGGGACTACTGAGCTCACAAAGAAACTCTAAAGGTAATGTCATGCTTTAGTTCATTCCATAACAGCAGCTATACGAACTTGAGGAAATTTCTTATACCCTTACCCTCAGTTTCCTCTACTATAAAATAATAGTGTCCAGTGTATGTGCTTCCTAGGGCTACTGTAAGGAAATACCACCAACTAAGTGTCTTAGAACAACAAATATTGATTGCATCACAGTTCTGGAGGGTGGAAGTCCAAAAATTCAAGGTGCTGGCACAGCTGTGCTTCCTCTGAAACCTGTAGGTAAAGAATCTTTCCTTGCCTCTTCCAGCTTCTGGTAACCACACCCATTCCTTGGCTTGTGGAGGCATCGCTCCAGTCTTCACACAATGTTCTTGTGTCTCTTCACACGGCCCTGCCTTGGTGCAGGGCTGCTAATCATACTGGATTAGGGCCCACTCTGATAACCTTATTTTAACCTGATTGTCTCTGCCAAGACCCTATTTCCAAATAAGGTCATACTGTGAGGTATTGAGAACTGGGACTTCAACATGTCTTTGTTGGAAGACACACCTAGGGTGTGGGGTCATTGTGAGAATTGGAAATGAAGCCCACAGGCAGAGCTAGCTCTGCGCTTGACATATTAATTACCAGGAGCGGTTTCTACCACCTCTTCCCAGAGTCCTGGGGACAGACATGCTCAATGTGGCATCCTGTCACTTCTTTGACAGTGTCCAACCTCAGGTAATTGAGAGGAACTGGTTAGGACTTAAATTATGCAGGAAGTAAGAATGCCATGCAAAGTGAGCTGCAGGCATTGCAGGGGGTCTCCTCAGCTGGATATGCAAATTCAGCTTCTGAATAATCCTTTGCAAATGCAGCTGCCCCAGACAAGGCCTTCCAAGATAAGAGTCATGTGAGCTTCTGAATTCGGCACAAAACCTGCTTTCTTCCTAAATCAGGGGCAATTATTCTTCCTGAAAAGACCGAGATTGTTCTTTGTTTTTTAACAAAATGTGAATGAGAGAAGAAGAATAAAGCATAATGATTAAAAACTTCTAGGAGGATGAATGTTACACAGGGTGGTTAATATTTTGAGCAATCATCAGCTAAAAGTACATTTCTGTTAAAGGTGACACAAGGAAATTCACATCAAGATCACGGTCAGTGTTGTGTGGTTTTAGGCCCGACTCCCGTAGCCTACCTGGACTCATTATACCCTTTGGAAGAATTGTTTGTCAATAAACAATACAATGACCATTGCATTCACGGAACATCTCCCCAGCCTTTGACTGAGGACCTAACTAGGCTACAGGATACGCAGCCAGCTCTCTCAGCAGATTCCATGATTCATACTCACACGGGGCCTGATTTTACCATCGCTCAGTGACTCAGATTTCTTAGCAAATCAAACTGTAATTCAAATGGCATAAACCACGACCCTTGTGGCTTCCCCTTTATAACTGAAATAGGTTTTAGGAACACATGCTACCCACCCTCCTACCTGGGAAATCTTCTGGTAAGTTCTTACAGGTACCCACATGCATTTACTGTCAGAAGCTGGGAGCAGCCTCAGTGGTGAAACCAGTCCTGCTGATTAATTATTGCCAGAGAGTATAGTGTGATATCACCTCATGTCAAATGGAAATCTCCATTCCTACAGATAGTCTCCAAAAATGTCATGACGTTGGGCTATTAAAGGCTTCATTTTGCAATAATTTCTTCCTGCTAGTTTTACAGAGAAACCACATAGACTCAAAGTTGATGTTCTATGAGAATATTACTGAGATTTTTTTTCCATTGGCCATGATGAGGAGTTTACTATAAACAATTCCCAGCTAAAATAATTTCCGCAATGTTCTATATGGAATAGCCCTTTGAGAGCACCCACTGGTTCTAACTTTTGTTCCTACATCTGCTGACAGATTCCCTTCAGCATACTTCAAGTCAGGAGTTTGATTTGGGTGCTCAGTACACTCAAACCAGATATGCAACCCCACCATCTAGCTTTCTGAGGTTTGTGGGCCAGATCTCATCCTATAAAACAAAAAATTTGGTGTGCTTTTCCAGGTGAGATCTGATCACCTATCCATGGAGCAGCTTTCACCCAGCTTCCATTGAGAAGTGTTTGAAGGACATGTTCTAGAGTTTTCCACATGGACTATATAGTATATTGTCTTGTTTCCTCCTCTGCCACTGAGTGGCCCTATGTCATTAAACCTTCTGCATGTGTGTAGTAATGCCATAAGATGGAACCTTGAGGACACTGTGTATAATACTGAAGACATCCACTGTGAGAAATGGTATTAGACACATACACATACAAACACATCTGAAGGAATTTTGCTTCCCTGAGGGACTCGTGTGTTTTTTTTCTTTGTGGACCTTAAAATCCAGTAGAGGATCCCTGTTTCTGTTTTTGCCTTGGCTACCAGGAAGATCAGAGCTCAGTTTGCATTTCAGCTTTGGTATGGGTGAGACCATTTTTTCTGTCTTATTCTCTGCAGTTCTGCTATCTTGAACCTTTTTCTCAGTTAAAGTCAGCTAAGATTATTTTTTCTGAAATGAATCCCCTCTCAATCCCAGCCTTAGTTTTCTAGCAGTAAAAGAGGAAAATAATAGCTCCTACCTTACTGGATTATAGGATATTAATAATATAGTCCATATAATAAGACCCAGTGTGCTATCAATATCATTCACATCATGGGCAGAAATATTGCACAAGAGAAGGTGAATGACAGAATGCTGTAGAAACCCAGAGGGCTACTCACTAATTTGAGAGACCCATTTCAGTATAGTCATTAATCCCTTACCAACCCAGAAAGACCCCTCAACTTTACATCCAAAGGATATCATGGGAAATTTTTCCAAAAATGTTGCTTCAATCCAGATATATTGTGTCTACAGAAGGCCTCCACTCTGCAAGTCCAGTTTCCCTGTCAAAACAAGGAAATGAAACTAATCTCGCATGACTGGCCCTCACTGAACTCCTGCTGGCTTCAAATGAACACCTTCCCTCTCCAGGGCTTTATAAACCATCTACTTGAAAGTCATTTTTAAATTCTAGCCATGGGTCCAGCTCCCAGGTCCGTTGTTGAAAGAGATACTTCACTTCCTGTCTTTGTAAAAAACGTTATTTCAGAGTTTTCACATGAACTACAAGCTTCACTTAGGTATAGTTGCCTAAGACTGAGCCAGCACTACCTCAAGATGAGCTCCATCCTAATTGTCTGAACAATTTTCTCAAAACAGTATGCTGTCTCTATCATCAATGCTAGAAGAGATGGGGGCATGCGTGAGGTCATTAGAAAAAGCTTTGTTCAAAACTATCTGAATAATTTTGCTCGAAATAGAATGCTGTGTGCTTCTTCAATGCCAGGGCAGGTGGGAGCATGAGTTTTTTGTGACACTGATTTTTAAAAAATTCTTCTAGAATTTGGCTTTTTAAAAGACTTGAATTGATTTGAATTGGTTGTTTTTAATTCCCTGAGAAGAAGCAATAATTGGACCTAAGTAAGAAAAGACTACCATCCACCATCAAGTTCTTTGATTTGGATGCTCAGGAGACATTGAGTGGGTACCACTACATTACTCTGCCCACAAGGCCAACCCAAAGCAAATTGAGCTGGGTCTTAGTGGAGATGAGGCCACAGCAACAAGGTCCAGTGGGAGAACTGGAGTGTCACGGGAGTTATTCACGATCAGGGAAATAGAAAACATATGAACAATGTCTGTGGAGGATGTCTGAGATTTTCATTTGCCCTGGATCAGTTTCTTCTTCCTCAAGTAATAGCACATATACCACTTTTCTCAAGTCCTCCTCAAATTCCTCCTCAAGCTCCTCCTCCACTCTAAGACTAGATAGTTCACACAGGGCTGACCCACCCTGCGCTTTTGGACAAAGATTGTGAACTAGGCCTAGCCAATGAGATGTCACAACTGCTAGTTAGCATGGATTAATTGGGAACACGTGGCACATGACCCAAAGCAGTCGTCCATGATCAGGGAGCCACTGCCTCAGCACTTTTGCTTAAATTCCTAGGAAAGAGTCTCTCCTGACATTAGCCTAGAGCTTCTGTCTTTGGGAGACTTCATCTGAAAATAGAGCAACAAAGACGAAAGCAGAACCAAGAGGTGGAGACCAACTTCTGAAAACAAGTTCTGAATATCTGGAACTAGTTTCTTCTAAAGCTAGATTTAACCCCTACTGGAACATTCAGTTATATAAGCCAAATAAATTCATATTTCCTTAGGCCTACTTGAGTTACACTTCTATCAGTTGCAATTAAAAGACTCCTATCTGATTATCTACAGAACCTAGAACCTAGAAAGATTAGAAAGAGGCCAGGCAGGCCCAAGACCAACAGCATTGTGGCAATCATCAGTAATATTCACCAAATATCTCCCATTCTTCATTTTCCAGGCACATATTAGGATGACATTTCCCCTCCCCCCTTTGAAGTTAGGCGCTGTCGTATGACATGCTTGGCAAGTGAAATAATATAACAAGGGACACATATCACTTCCAGAGAAATTTAAGAGTAGATGTATTATTCGACACATTCTCTTTTTCTGTTTTACCAATCATGGAAAAATAGAAATGGAGCTTCTCTCAGGGTCTGTGAGATTTAGAAGAGTCCATGCCTCCAACCATGTAGCAATGGACATGTAACATGAATTGGCAGGGGCGGGGGAGCGGAACAAACAACAAAAACTATGTTTTTTAATTCATCGATATATTAACATTTTGGGCTTATTTTTTACTGTGGCATACCTTACCTGATCCTGACTGATACAAACTTGTGGTCATAGGAAAAAGTGAGTGCCCAGGCAAAAATCAAGCAAAGTGGTCTTTCTACAGGTAGGACAGCTATGGCTGTCTAGATCTTTCATGTGAGGAGTGAAATGGGTAGGAGTATTGAAGACAGGAAGATCCCACAGGGCCATTTTACAAGGCATGTGAACATGCTGATAAAACAAAGAGATAAAGGAAAGAGTAGGAGGGAAGATTTACATCTGTTGGTAGCCAGGAAACATTAGAAAATATTTGATAGTAACAGCAGCCAAAAAAGATAGGAGAAATGGAATTTGAAAGAAAAAGAAAATGATCACACCCAGAAGAAATAACTGAATAGATTAATAAAACCATAATTTAAATTTACTCATCTGTATTGTGCTGTGAGTCAGATTTTCAGCTCACTGACTCATATGGTGTGCTAGGGCCCCATGGTTAGTCTGGAGAAGGTATTAAAGAGACCATAATTTCAAGAGTGTGGTTATTGGGATCAATACTTATCAGTACTTACAACTCTACTTATCTTGTCCTGCAAGATGATGAGGGCCTGGTTGGATAAGAGAGTTCCAAAGACTATCAAGATACAAAGTAATATGTTTTCTTTTGTTTGGAAGATTCTAAAATAGCTTGTTGTCTTTTAAACTATGGCTTAAAACAATGAATATTTTTATTATGTTAATTGGGAATTTGAAAGTGAATCAGCTGGGTGTTTCTAGCTCTGGCTCTCTCCTGAAGTTGCAAACAAAAATGTCATCTGAGACTACAGTCACTTAAGGGCTTAAGAACCCACTTCCAAAATGACTCACTCACATGGCTGTTGGTGGGAGGCCTCAGCTCCTTAACACATGGCCCCTCCTTTGGGCTGCTTGAGCATCCTTATGCCATGGCAGCTGGGTTCCCCAGAGCCAGTGATCCAAGAGAGGGAGCAAGGAGGAAGTCACAGTGCCTTCTATGACCTAGTCCCAAGTTCACACTTAGTCTTAAAGAAGTTACAAAGCATCACTTATATCATCTTCCTTTTGTTAGAAACAAGTCCAGCCTGCAATCAAAGGGAAGAGAATTAAGTTCCATCTCTTGAAGGAAGGAGTATAAGACAATTTGTGGATGTATTTTTAAACAACCACACACATGCATTTCTTTCTTTTCTCAGTGTGGTAGACAGAATAATGGACTCCGAAGATGTCTACATCCTAATCCCTAAAACCTATCAATTATGTTGCCTTATATGGCAAGAGGAACTTTGCAGTTATCGGTAAGTTAAGAGCCTTGTGATGGTGTAATTATCTTGTAATATCCTGGTGACCCAATGTCATCACAAGAGTAAGCCTTCAGAAAGTGAAAAAGGCAAAGAATGAGAGCTTCCAGAAGGAATGCAGGGTTGGAAGAGAATAAATGTATGCTGCTTTTTACCCCTAAGTCTGTGGTAATTTGTTACAACAATGGAAAACACATACACTTAGCAAGTATTTATTGAACACCTACTAACTGCTGAGAATGCAGAACCACAGGGGTATAGAGGTAGACAAGAGAAACAAGAGGCAGAAAATAAGCAAGGAGACACATGCACAAAATAAATCAATCATTGATCATTTCTATAAGGATAATAATACCAGCTCATGTGAGTCAGCCATGGATGACAGGTCTATGGGCTGTTAGGAAGCAGCTATTTGAGACTGGATGATCAGAGAAGGCCCTTTGAAGGGATAGCTGAGACTTCTCTGAGAAGAAGGGGCCAGTCTGGCAAATATCTGGGAAAGGAGTCCAGAAAGAGAAAACAGCAACAGCAAAATTCCAAAGGCAAGGATAATCTTGGCATATTCCAAGGAAAACAGAGTGAACAAGTGAAAAAGATGGGCAGAGGCCAGGTCAATTGTGGCCAAGTGTACTGGGGCACCCATGTCCAGATGCTGCCCAGGGAAGGGGTATGAGGGATCTTTGGTGAACATTCTCGCTGCTGCTGTGTGGCCAGTGGCAGGGCAGTATGGACACTGGGATGGGAGTCTAGAAGCTTCTGGAACAGCACAGACAAGACATGGGGTGGTTAGATCAGGGTGGGAACAGTCTGCAGAATATACAGGGAGATTCTTTGCCTGCAGTCTTCAGAAATTTCCATACACTCAGTCTATTTCTTCAGAGGAAATAGTGTCAATAATTTTTGCCATACAGTTACATTTATTTTGACACTTGACTTAATTACCACATATTCCTGTGTAAAAAAAGCCCATCATTTTATGTGTTTTGTCCATAATAACAGTGCAGAATATATTTGTTGAATGAAGGTATGAATAGATGGTTGAGATGGACATTATCTGGAAAATCTGGATCCAGTTGGCTAGACTTCTCGGTAGAAACTATAACTCTGACAGCATGGATCTCAGAACGACAGGGTCACAAGATTTGTCAAGGATTCCTGTGGCCAAGTATTCACAGATTTTTGACTTTGGTTTACGACATGGGTCATTGCAAAACTTTCCAATATTTTAAAAATTGCATCACTTTAAAAACCAATTACATCAGTTAGAAAGGGCACGTGCATAATATTTCTGCTTCTTTTTAGTATTTTTACTCTTACTGGTAATGATTTCAACTCCTGACGAGTGGCTTTAGAGAGTTGCATGAATTCATTTCTTATAAAATAAAGCGTATCTGTATCCAGAATCTTAAAGCCACATGGATTTCAGAAAACAATTGCTTTGGTACTCCTAGAAAATGATGAAATAAATAGTCACAGACATGGGAAATAAGAGAAATGCTATTGTCCTATAAACAGTTGCTTCTACTTAGTATTTCTATGACAGCCCATACACTTTATGTTTGCTTTAACATAAGAGCTAATAAAAACTACATTCCTTAGTGAACACCAGGATGGCTCAGCTTTCTTACAACACAATTTCTTGCAGTACACATGCAAATTGATCAAATGGGAAGAGCAAAAGTAGGAAGTTGGGTTAAACTACTAAAGTATTGCATCACTTCTTTCCTGCAAAGCAATTAGCTCAGCAGCGCTCAGTTGAGTCTCCTGTTTTGCTAAATGGGCAAAATCAGTGCTTCTACCTTACAGAGAATAACTCCTAGATATATTATTTCAAAGAGCATTAATTCAAAGAATGAAGGTAAAGCAAAACCTTAACTAAACAGATTGCTGATTGACTGTGGTTCTGGTTAATTGAATTTGCCGGTTAACTCAAGAACTCCATCCCCAACGCGGTCGCCGCATCCTTCTCATTCATGAATTTACCAAAACACAGCTGTGGTCATCTCAGTCTCTAACTCACAAGTCTTTTATTTTTGTGTTCTAATTTGTTTGAACATTAGCTGAAAAGTGTTTTCATATCTTAGAAAACAAAGCAAATTGAGTAGAGCTAATTTTTTTGTTTTGACTTTTCATGCATTCTCACATTATCTCAAGTCATTCTCCCAAACCGGTGAGTTGAAGAGGGAACTTTATCTCCACTGTTTTTTTAGATAAGGAGGGTACTGACATGGGACAAGGAATTTGGATCATTCTTGGTGAGTGATTTAAAAAATAAAAACTGGGCTCGGTGGCTCAGCCTGTAACCCCGTGCCTTGGGAGGCTGAGGTGAGTGGATTGCCTGAGCCCGCGGGTTCGAGACCCGCCTGGGGAATTGGTGAGATCTCATCTCTACAATAAATCAAAAAATTACCCGTGTGCGGCAGCGCGCACCTGTAGTTCCGGCTACTTGGAAGGCTGAGGCAGAAGGATCTCCAGAGCCCAGCAGGTCGAGGCTGCAGTGGCAGGGAGCAGCCACTGCACTCCAGTTTGGGCAACAGAGTGAGACTCCAACTCAAAAACAAAACAAAACAAATCTTGAAGTTTTGAGCAATTCAGTGATAAAATCAGAGCTGCGCACCAGGATCTTAGTAAGTTAGTGGTGGTGAGTATAATGGTGGAGGAGGAGGGGCAACACCAGGCACAGTGGTTCACACCTGTAATCCCAGCACTTTGGGAGGCAGAGACGAGAGGATTGACTTAACCCAGGGGTTGAAGACCAGCTTGGGCAACTTGGTGAGCCCTCCTCTACAATAATTTTTTTAAAAAAAATTAACCAGGTGTGGTAATAGCACCTCCCAGTTACTCAGGAGGCTAAGGCAGAAGGATCGCCTGAGTCCAGCAGATTGAGGCTGTGGTGGCCATGAGTGTGCCACTGCACTTCAGCCTGAGTCACAGAGTGAGGCTCCAACTCAAAAATAAAAAATAAAAGAGGAGGGGCGGGAGGGAAACCAGAGGAAGACAGACTGGTGACTGTCCTCTAGGGAATTGGTCGTAAATGTCATACATTGAGTTAAGCAATGAGAATGATGATGAGAAGGAGAATCAGATGCAATGAATTTTCTAGAAATAGCATGACTTTCTAGAAGTGGCAGTCTTTAGACGGGTAGATGGGAACTCTGGAAAACAGTCCCGGGACTTGCTCCATTGAGGTCTCAAGGCTTTCATGGGGATGAGCACTGGCCTTTAATATCGCTGGGATTTGGAGCTGGCCAGAAGAACAGTTGAGCAGTAACAAAATGAAGTAAGGGCTCATTCATGTCCAGGTCTTGTGACAGGATCATGGTACCTGTGAATGACTCTTCTGGTGGCTTGTGTGAGATGACCATCACCACATACAGCCACCCTCTGATGATCTTTTGTCTGCTCAGGAGTGCCCACCCCCCGCCCAGCCTGTGTCAAACATGGCTGCAGCAGCTTAGATGTGAGCCTGAGTTATAAGTTCCCTTGGCTTGGCCTGTTCAACCCTCAGATGTAGAAAGGCAGGGTAGTGATTTATTGGTGTCACATCCACCAAAGAAACATGCTTTGATTCTTTGACAAAAGAGATGTCAAATTTCGGCAAGTTTGGCAAGCTGCCAAGGAGCGGAGTCCCTTCCAGAAAGCCTCGCCTTAGTGGATCTTATAGAAGCTGCCAAGGAGCCGAACCCCTTCCAGAAAGCCTTGCCTTAGCGGGTCTTGCAGAGGAGAGGAGCAGAGAGGAGCAGAGGAGAAGCACGCCTTTGTAATTTTATTTTGGGATCATTTAAATTTGTTAAAACGGGCATAAATTTCTTCAAAAAATAACAATGAAATGTGCACATCCCCAAAGGTGAAAACAACTTGTACTGGTTCCAGACACTGGGTGTGAGCTGTCTCCGGGGCACATTAATGTACATTTGCTATCAGAGAACATAGCTAGAGTGGATTTGAATATCAGATTTCATGTGAACATATGTTAAAACCAATGAAATAATATTTGTCCTGGCAACGATGTCCAGGATAAACATGACAACTGATAAAGTAAAATAAACTGTATCAGGGTAAATGAATATGTAATGGGTCTATTGAAGCTGAAAAACAACTTATTTCTGAGGATCACCTAAGTCGGAAGCCCAAACACCGAATGTCAGTAAGAGGGAAGGTAATGAATCCCTTTGCCTCTTGCAGGAATCTAGTGAGAAATGTACCAACAGACCCCAAGCATGACTCAAGTCCTCTTACGGTTCCCGCAGAGAAAACAAAAGCATAGCTCAGTCTGTGGTCTATGATGAGTCCACGGGAAGGTTACCCCATGGAGTGGTTCTATTGGGGTAGACACAGGGTTTAACCAGAAGGCCTGCATTTCTAGAGTCTCTGGCTGAGAGATGATGGACACAAGTTTGGGAGTGAAGAGCAGCAATGATGCTTCAAATGTTCGGGGATACTTTGTGCTTCTCTATGGGGAGACACCTTTGGGATCTAGTCGCCAGAAAATAATGGAATTTGGGGGAGTAACAGCTCCTCACTACACGCCTTTTGTGAATGATTAATTCACAACTGCAAGGCATGAGTCTCCGTAGGGTGACGCTCACCCTTCCACGGCAAAGTGCACGGAGGTCTCAGATAGCCTTCCTACTCTCTGATTGCATAGTCCACAAAACTCATGGAATGTTAAAATCCCTGATAAAGACAATCAAACAATCAGCACCTATCCTCAGCCATAGGCAAAACTGCTGGCAATGGCATCATCTAGTCTTATGAAAATTACTCCATCATAGGTGAGTTATGTGTGGGTCACCTTCAAAGCCACCCCACTGACCTGGACCCAGCTTGAACTTCCTGCTGGGGAAATGACCACATGCACATCCCTGGTTCACAGCAGGCTTCCTGGAGCCCATGAAGAAGGGAACCTTGGAAAATGCCTGAAAAGGATTCCGATAAACCTCATTCTCGAGGGTGTAGTTGCAAATTCCATGACATGTCTATGAAATGTCTTTAAAAATGAGACATTGGCTATGAAATTGATGAAAAAAAAACCCTTCAAAGTACAAAGGAATCATAAAATGTTTGAAATGTCAGGATTCTTTCCACAATCACTCACTTTCATCTCCATAGTTATTTTCTCAATCACTAGGAGAAAAGACAAGAAATAACCTTTTTCTGAAAATCTCTAATTTCATTTACTGTAGTTAGAGCTATAACAGTTTTGCTTATTTTGTGTTGGGGCTTTCTTTGGGGAGGGGTAATATTACTATATTTCTATAATTGTTGTCAAGAGCCCTTAGGGTGCCAAGAACACTCAGAACTTTAAAAAAAGAATCGTTGCCTGAGAATGTGTAAGTTGCTACAGCTGTTGTCTCTAAAATGCCTGTAACCCTTGTTTTCCAGAAAAGGAAAGCACAATACATTTTTTTTAAACCTAGAACTCTCATAAAATAGCTACTATGTTAACAGATTTTATTAGATTATAAAAAAATACAAAAAACAATTATTTCCACATCTTAAATACTCAAATAAATTATGATCTATCAACACAGTGGGAGTCATTAAAATACAGCTCTTAAAGTTATATTTTCAGAGAAATTTTAATATTGGAAAAGTGTTTGCCATATGATGTCAGGTGAAAGCAAGCAGGATATTAAGCTATGTACACAAACTGCAGTGTCCTAGGGAATAATTGGCTCATTTTTTAATTTAGTTACAATTTGTTGAGCACTTGCTATGTGCCAAGTTAATAGGCGAAAAGTTGGCATAGTATACCTCTTTTATTCTTTTCAAAATTTCTGCAAGGTAGACACTATCCCCAGCTTATAAATGAAAAAAAAAAAACAAGACTCAAGGAAGTCAAATAATCTGCCCCCCAATACTCAAAGCAGCATTTGAACCTCAAGCCTCAGCCTTGATATTAAAGCTGTGGTTGTCAGACCAGAAGTATCAGCATCACCTGAAACTCAGACTTTCAGGATCCTGCCCCATCCCAAATCTTCTGAATCAGAACCTGAATTTTGAAAAGACAATTTATATGCACATTTGACTTTGAGGATTAGCTCCAAACTTCTCTATGAAGAATAAAACTTTGGAGAAAAATGCATCAAAATGTTAACAGTGATTCACTATGGTTTTACAAGGGACTTAAATTTTCTTTTTTACATTTTTCTATATTTTCCAAGTGACTTTCATGAGCATATGTTTTACCTATAAGAAGAAAAGCATTGAAATGAACGTTCCATCTTCTTCTCTTGTTGATACAATCAAATGTAGATGTACAACATTATGAATTGCAAGAACATACATTAAAAACAATGCTCCCCTCTCCATCCTCTACTATTGTCACCACCAGGCTCCAGATTTATGAAGCTCAACCATAGACATTATTGTAAACAGGAAAGAGAAAGTTTAAATTGGGGACAATGCCATCCAGCAGGGCGTTATTAGCCACAGCTGTCTGAAGAAGGTCTTCACCTTGCCTGGGCAGCCTGGTGGTCCAGCAGAGAGCCCCACCTTGGGGCCAGATGGAGAGAGTGAGGCAGGAGCGGATGCACTTACCTGGGCATTCTCTCCCCTCCCAGGTTTCTGTAACTTGAGTGACCAAGGGAAGGCCCTCACTGAGGTTGTTCAAGGTTTGTTGGAGTTTGTTCAGGAACAGAATCAAGGATGGCAAGTGACCCACGCAGAAAGATGCTGGATTTTTGGGAGATGACAGCACTTCACAGTCTGACGTTTGGAAGGCCATCCATCTGCAGCCAGTGACACGGCGCCCACATGCCTCCCCACGCCCTGCATGGGACCATCCTGTCATCACACAACATAGGAATGGTTAGTGATGACAAGACAGCAAAATTAACCAGATCCAGTCCGACTGCAGGCAACTGTGCCGCCACTTCTCCTCAGCAGCCATTTCAAAGTCATCAAAGCAGCTCTCGAAAGCGCTGGGGCTCTGACAGGCTTTCTAAAGGGCCATTGTTGGGGTTGTCGACTTATCTCTTTCTCTGCCAAAAGCAGCCTCCTTTGTACTAAGCTTCTTGTCAAGTCCTGACATTTTACCCAGCTTGGAATGCCTGTGAGACTTCTCTGTACCCAGGAGATGAACTCTACCCAACTATCCTTCACCAGGGGCAGGTATTGGGAGTGCTGTGTACCCCACCTCCCAACCCCAGCAGCACCCTGGTCCCTATCCCTCCTGTCCATACAATATTGAGGGAGGGGGCACTGACCCCCAATCCTGGCCAGTAAACTTTTTGGGAAAAAATTCAATTTGAATCTAAAAGATCCCAGACCTCTTCAGTGGCATGAGCTTTAAAGATGAAAAATACAGGAGCTATCAGCGGCCTCTTTTCTCTTCTTATGCTAAGTGCCAGTTGGTCCAGAAAGAAAGCGTGGGAAGGTGTTCCATCATCCAGTCTGTCATTCCTGAGACTGGATGATGGAACACCTGCAGGCCCCTTGGGACATATAGACTCTTCTGGAAGATGCTGAGGCAGCCTGCCCCCCACGTGAGTGGGTTTCTGCTTTGAGCACAGCAGAAACCAGAACAGAACTGACACAGGAGTCAGCCCAGAGATGCAGACTCACCATGCCAACACAGATGGGCCAGGAGTTCACTTGGGAAGGCAGATTTTTGTCACCAAATGTGTTCAAAGAACTTATAATGACATGGACGAGTCTCACCAGGAGAGAGACACAAGTTCTGGCTACTGGGTGAGAAGGTGTCTGCTTCCTTAGTGATGAAAATGACAAAGCCCAGCAACCCTCTGTGGAAATATGTCTGAGTTAATTTCTTTCTCTTAGTATCCTATATTAGGATGGACTCTAAATCCTTAAAAGAGAGAGACACAGGGAATGTATAAAAGCCCACAGACACAGAGAAGGCAGTCATAGGAAGATGAGACAGAGATTGCAGATGTGGTCACAAGCAAAGGAATACCAGGAGTCCCCAGAACCCGGAAGAGACAGGGAATGGGTCCTCCCCTTGAGTCTTCAGAGAAGTATAGCCCTACCAACACCCTGACTTTGGACTTCTGGTCTGCAAACTGTAGAGAATAAGTTTCTGTTGTTTTGAAGCACTAAGTTGTAGTAAACCAAGTCACAGCAGCCCTGAGAGATCAGCACAGTACATAGGTGCTGATGTAGACCTTTGAATCGAACCCTGAGCCAGGCTAAGGACAGAAGCATTGGCAGTGTCTGCAGCAGGGACTGAAGCTTCACAAAGAAGTAGCCACCAGAGACAGTGTTAAAAGGTGCACAGAAGGCAGCCATTCTGCCAAAGACTAAGGCAGAAACTGTCCTGAACAAATCACTCTTGAAAGAGACAAGTGCAGGGGGCAGCCCTGAAGCAGGATCTCCACAACAACCAACCAGATGACCAGCTGATGTGCACATCCAATGCTGAACTTTCAGTCAGTAAAATAAGTGAATAAACCTGGGTCCACACAACCTGTCAATCAGTCGCGTGTTAGCACAACACTTGAATCCAGGAAATCTTACCATGATAAAGGGAGTCACAGTGACACTGACTCAACGCAATGACACATGAAAGTGACCAGAGTGACATCCGCAGATATGAACTGCGTGCCCTGAGTCACATGTGAACCAGGAAATATTCCCTTTGGTACAACAGGGCACAGAGGGTCAGGGACTCCCCATCATTCTGCAAGAAAATGTCCTGTTCACGGAACACAAAACCATAGCTCACAGCAAGACACAAAGCTTCTAATGTTGCAGAGGGAAGATTTTTCCCTGCCATTTGAGCAACCTCACCTCTTGGAAGGAGCAGAAATGGAAAGCTCCTCCTTCTTTTTTCTCTCACACAGGTAGTGTCTATATGGGTGCCTGTGGACTTGTGTTTGGAAGTGCATTTCTCAGAGGAGGACTCCACAGAAAGTGGCCTCTCTCTTCCCAGAGCAGTAAGTGCTGAATTATCTCCCACACACAGAAGGTCTGTGCACTGTGGACGTCTCCTCTGCTAGAAGGGTAAGGACCAGGAAGGCAGCCCACTCTTTTTCCCCCGGCCTACCCACCTCCCACCTGCAGGCATGCCCCAAAGAGGCCTGAAGGAGTTTGGGTTGTAGGGGTGTCATGCCCAACATGCTATATCTTAAAACTGCCAGGTACTGCACCTAGCACTTTTTCCATGGTAGCTGGAATGCACAGGCCATTGGGAGTGTGAATTCAAAAGGAAGGAGTAAATCCCTCAAAAAATAAAAAAGAAATGTTTCTCATTATATTTTGTTAATCTTTATTGGGGCATAATTCACAACTAGAAATCATAGATATTTAAGGTATAAAACTTGATGTTTTGCTGTATATGTACATTGTGAAATGGTCACCATAATCAAGCAGGTTAACATACCCATCACCTCACATGGGTACCTGGTTTTTGTGGTGAGATGTTTAAGTTCTATTCTCTTAGCAAATTTCAAGATGGTCTTGTTAACTCATGTTACCAAGCTCTATGTGCAATCATCAGAACTTACTCATCCTGCATAACCAGAAGTTTATGTGCCCTTTCACCAGCATCTCCCCATTTCTCCAGCCCGCTGCTTTTGGCAACCACTATTCTGCTCTCTGCTTCTATGAGGCTGACTTTTGCAAGATTCTACATTAAGTAAAATCATGTAGTACGTGTCTTTCTGTGTGTAGCTTATTTCATTTAACATACGTGTAATGCCCACGTATGTTGTAGCATGTGTCAGCATTTACTTTCTTTTTAAGACTTAATTCCAATGTTTGTATATGCCACAAGTTCTTTAGTCCATTAATCCATTGAGGGGCATTTAGGACGTTTTCACTGCTTGGCTATTGTGAATAATCCTGCAATGACCATAGGGTTGCAGATAACTCTTCAAGATTCAAATTTTGGTTATTTTGGGTGTATGCCCAGTACTGGGATGGATGAATCCTATGGTGGTTCTACTTTTAATGTGTTTGGGAACCTCCATACTATTCTAGCAAATTCTAAACAGAATGCCTGGTGGCACACACAGTCCCCATCCACCCTGGCAGAACAGGCCACCATGTACACTTCCACCTACTGTCTTGGATGTCTCTGGGTGCTGAGTCACTGGAGTCTCACCATGAGCTGGCATCTCTGCTCCATTTGTGGTTTCCTTACCCCAACACCCCTGGTGAGACACCTGCAGACAGGGACAGGAATTCTGTCCAAATCAGACTCAACAAGCACACTCCGCTTGCTTCTCCACTGTGCAGACCTGACTCTAAGGGGATGCAGCCTTCAGAGCTGGTCACACTTGACCCAGTTCAGCAGGTTTGAGCTACACCCAGATCACATAGCTAAGATCACTGACAAGGAGCTGGTCAGGGAAGGGCAGTATCTCTCTTTGACTTTGTAACCTCATCTGTACCTTAGGCCTTTGGAGAGCCTTTGTAGCAAATCACATCAAGCGAAAGTGCTGGGGACCCCCGGTGACTCCCTAGTTTGCTCAGCATAGATACCTGAGGGTAATCATTGTTACCTTCCAAGGGGCTAGCTACCAAATGTCACTGGAGGGGATATGCCACCCTAAGGCTTCTGGATGTCTCCCCACCTACTTCCAGTTCCTCCTAGAAGTAGGTGGCAGGGAGGTCAGTGCCCACCTGCCTAGAACTACTGCTCTGTGAACCTTTACATGAGCACCCTGGGCTCACCTCCCATCGTCCCAGCCTCCTTCTAGACCCGTCCTCCAACCCATTCCCTCCCACTCTAGACCCTTCCTCCAACCCATTCCCCCCACCCCACACCTGAATCCAGGCCCAGCCCCTCATCAGGGACATTTGTTTTGTTCCCTGCCATTGTGCTGGTTGTGGGAGATATGAGTGTGAGTAAAACACCTTTGCCCCCACCCTCATGGCACCTACCTTGGATGGGCCCCATCTTGTCACGACACCACAGACACTTACCTAGCTGCCATCTCTTCCAGATTTCCTGCCCCTCAGCACTTCCTGATTGAAGCCCCTGTACTCCTCATCACGTCACTCTTGCAGAAACTTTTATTTGCCCATAAGGAAATTTTAGATTTCAGAGCCCTCCCTAATAGCCTCATATTCCCCAGCACCCACAGTGCCTAGACAGAGTTCCCTTCCCTGAGCACACCTTGTTGAACAGGCATGTCCAACCCTCAGCCTACAGACCGCATGCAGCCTAGGACAGCTAGTAATGCAGTCCCACAAAATCTTTTTGCATCAAGTTTTCAACATTTTCTTTTCAACATTTCCTAATGTGGAGTTCCACTTTTGAAGTTCATAATCACACTTTATTCACATCACTTTTTGGCAGCACAAACATTTTTAAGCAACTGTTTTCAATTATGAAGCACATAATTTCATTTATGAAGAGCAAAATTCAAACAAACATTTCTGATGAGCACCTTGAGAACTCCCCAAGAATTACAACCACTTCCATCGAACTGGACATTGATTAGTTTTACAAAAACAAAGTCAAATTTCCCACTAGTTTTACATTGTTCTCATTTTTCTAAACTTTATAGTAAAAATATTTTTTAAAGTCTTATTATTTATATATACTAATTACATAGTTTTTGTATGGCCAAAGACAATTCCTCTACTCAATGCGGCCTGAGAAGCCAAAAGATTGGACACCGCCGTTGCTGAAGATGCTTTTGGAAGCTTCTCCCCATTCTTCTTGGCTCCATCCAGACCCTTCCTCTCTGGGAAGCTCCTCCTTCTGCTTCTTCCATCTAGGGTTCTGTTGACATCTTATCGTGGATGCATAACAAAATTTTAAACCACAGCTATTTCTCATGCTAGGGAGTCATGGAAGAATACAACCTTGAAGGAGTTAGTGCTTTGCACAGAAACCTTTGGGTTGTGTAGCGACAAAGGCCAGAGCCTCATGCAGAAGGGAGGGCTGAGATGATGGGGGGAGGAGCAACCTGTGTTGCCTGGGGACAGAGCAGGGGCCCACATTGTATCTTCCATTGGGAAGAAATACTCTGGAAGAAAATCAGCCTCCCTCATTTCCTGCTGATTGTTGTGATGATCTTAACCCAGCACCTGACCTTTGTCTGCTCCTGGTCATGTGCCTGTTCTTGTCACAATGTGGAGAAAACCTATGCAGGCCAAAGTATTGGAGAAAAATCCATTTTTCCATAATGTGGTATAAAAGCAAAGGAAAATGTTTCTGTGTTAATGTGTAAATCCAGAATCTTAAGCAGCATCCCCAAGGGGAGGTAAAGAAAGAGGAGGGGTTCTGGTGTCACCTCAGAGCTGGGGAGCACCAGTCAGAAAGAGGGAGAGAGATGTCCCAAATCTCAGAGCTGGGGCTGAGACAGTGGCTGAGTTCTGGGAAGAGGGTCAGTGCCCTCAGAAACAGCAGATTTGACTCCAAAGCTGAACTTCACATTGGCCACCACAGGCTGGTTCAGGTCAGAAGCTGGGATGGGACGGCTGGTAGGTCAACCTCCAGAGTTGAGAGTCTAAAGTAAAAGAAAGCAAGAAGGGCTGGAATGTCGGGAAGGCATTATTTAATACAGTGATTCAGGTTTCTCCCACCCAGGAATTCTTTCATATATAACCCATGACCTCCAGGGCTTCTAATTTCAAGAGGATTATCTTAGCCTCTAAGAGCACTCCACAACAAGAGGTCCTAGGGTTGATGGCTAGTGCAGGCACTGATACAAGGTCACAGACCTACATACCCACTGATTTCATGTGCCATGGTCATTTAGTCATGTGATACAGTGCTTCTGCCACCCATTCATTGGGCAGAGATGGGAGAAGTGCCTAGTAGAGGGTATTCAGCTTGCAAGAGGGTGAAGGGAGTTCCTGCCTCCCAGCCTTGCACGGGAAGGCAGCCCGCAAACACACAATTACAGAAAGTATCCTTATTGTCCCCAAAGGCCTCATATCTCACACTGAAATCTCTCTGCTTCCCCTCACCATTGTGGCCAGGGACTGAGGTCACTGTTTTGTTACACCCTGTCCCATAACTTTCTTGTATTGTACATAGAGACTAGCAGAGTGCTGAAAATATCAGTTAAAACCTAGTGGATCATCAAAATTGAAAATTTCTGTGCATCAAAAGACATTGATGGAATGACAAGGCAACTCACAGAATGGGAAAGGATATTTTCAAATCACATATTTGAAAAGGGATTAATATCCAGAATATATCAAGAACTCCTACAACTCAACAATAAGAAAAAATAACTTAATTCAAAAAATGGGCTAAAGAATGAACATTTATACAAGAAAGAAGCAAAAGACTAATAAGCAGTGAAAAGATGTTCAATGTCACTTATCAATGGAAAAACGCAAGTCAAAACTAAAATGAGATACCAATTCACACTCATTATAATGACTATTATCAATTTTAAAAAATGAAACAGAAAATAATAAGTGTTGACAAGAAGGCAAAAAAGTTAGAAAACTTGTGTACTGCGGTGGGGAATGTAAAGTGGTACAGTTATTGTAGAAAATAATATGACTATTCCTCAAAAACTTAAAAATAGGATTAACATATGATCCAGCAATTTCACTTCTAGGTATATACCCAAAAGAAGTGAAAGCAAAAACTCTAACAGATATACTTATTGAAAGTTCCAACCCATATTCACAGGAGTATGATTCACAATAGCCACCAGGTAGAAGCAACCCAAGTGTCTATTGATGGATGAATGGATAATCAAAATGTGATGTATACATGTGATGGAATATTATTTGTCACAAAAAGGAAGAAAAATTTGACACATGCCACAACATGGATGGTTCTTAAAGACATTATTCTAAATTAAATCAGTTGCTAAAGGTCAGATATTATATGATTTCTGTTACAGGAGACGCCAAGAGTAGTCAGATTCATAGAGACAGAAAGTAAAACAGTGGTTGCCAGGGGCTGGGGGAGGGGGAAAGAGAAATTAGTGTTTAATGGGGACAGAGTCTCAGTTTGGGACAGATGAAAAGTTCTGGAGATGGATGGTGGTGAAGGTTGCATGGCAATGTATATGTGCTTAATGTCACTGAATTGTACTTTTAAACATCGTTAAAATGGCAAATGTTATGTTATATTAGGTTACATCTTACCACAATTTTAAAAAATCTTAGTGGGTTGAGTTAAATTCAAGTAACCAATATAATTTGGACCAAGAAACAAAAGGAGTCACTAGTCTACCCGAGGTAATTGCTGTGTTTATGATTTCTGTTTCCCTCTCACTTTTTTCTAGGCTTTATAGTGTGGTCTTTAACAAGGTCCCTCAGATTTATTTTTCCATGAATCAATTACCAGTTTCCAGAGGGAAAAAGGAACCCAGCTGCTATGACACAGTCTTGAGATGAATGGGGGACTTCTAATGGCAAAAATAACCCCTGGCATCCTTGCCATTGTTTATTGACAAACCTGCTTTGATGGTACTGGGTCCCTGTACAGTGGCCCCCAAACACCCGCAAACCTGGATATTCCCAAACTGGGACAGAGTAGTCAAGAGCTTGAATATTAACCTGTGAAGCATATGGATCAAATTTATCTTGCTTTTTTTAAGCACAAACTATTGTAAAACTGGTCTGAGTCTTTTCATAGGCACACACTGAATAGAGAAGTTGACTAATTTTTCATTTCAAAACCTGGTTTATCTTGTACCAGGGTGGTCCCCATCATTCCATTCTTTGATTCTGTTTATCAAATTTTGTCTTTAAATGCCCTTCAAAGACTATTTATGGAGTAGTTTTAGGCTTTGAAGACTGTTTGTTCTTTCAAGAGATAGACACATTTAAAACCCCTGTCATGGGGCCTAACTGATGTGGTCACATGGCTAGGCCCAGGGAGAGTGGGATTTGTCTGGCTAAATGCGAAATATGACAGAGATTAAACTCACTGTAAACAAGAGGGATTAAGAGCCCAAAGCTAGGGTGGGGGTGGAATCAAATGGCACTGGTTGTCAGTGAATAAAGTCTCAGGAAGTTAAGAAAATGGCTTAGCGGAGCCCAGTGCCGGTATCTTAGGCTATGCTCATAAAATCAGCAATCATGTACTTAATGGAACCATAAAACAGTGACAAAGGGCACAGGCACAGTGTCTGTACTTCCAAGTCAGAAAGAGCCAACACTTGGGGCCAGCTCTGCCATCATCTCTAGGCGTTTTAATCTGAACACTCAACCCAGCTGCATGTCACTTCTTGGCCACAAAGGCCCATCAGGGAATATGTGCATCATCACTGCAGTCCTTTCTGCAACTGACTCCCAACCACCTGTGAGTGTTTGTCTGGAAAAGAAACTTTAGGAAGTGGATCTTTCCCACTGGTTTTCTCAGGATGCAATTTCAGCCAGGCACAAGCATGACCACCCACACCATGACCACTCCGGCACGAGGTTTTTTCACAGTGCAGCTAGGAGGCTGCAGATACAGAGAGGGGGTTCACACATGGCCATCCATGAGCTACACTTTGTAGAACCAAGTATCTAGATCCTACAGCCCAATACAGAGAGCTCACCCCGAGCAGGCTAGGAAGGTAAGGCTCTTCTTTCTCCGTTTAGAAATAACTAGCTAACAACAACAACAAATACCTAAAAGAGTCTGAAAATTCTAGAAATATTTGAAAGTTTTTAAAGACAGAGAAAAAGACTAAGAAACAAATATCATCCCATCACCTGGAGAATGCCTCCACTAACCTCCAGGGCCACAAACTTTCCAGTTTTCCTTCCCCTGTGCTTGTTAAGTGTGGTTTCTGCAAGGCCTCAAAGGGTGCCTGGAATCTGCTGTGACAGGGATGATGGGTAAGAGATGCAGGGGCTGGCAAGAGTGGGCCGTGCCCTGCAGAATTGGCTTAGGTGACTCTGAGGACAGAGGCACTTGGCACCGCAACCCTGGAAGTGAGAACAGGCATGTCCATATGGATTTCTGAGTCTCATTGAATTGGAGAATTAGACAAAGGTGAGACCAAAGGTGGCCATAAGTCACCTGTCAGTAGCATCTGGAGGCACCCTGAACAAGGTCTGAAATAATCTGGAAGATTGCATGAGAAAGGGGGGCTGGTCTGACCAATATAGACACACCACCACCATCACTGTTGGAAGCATACACACTAGTGTCAGTTACTTGCTTTAGTTCACTCAGCAGTTATGTTGTCGCTATGGGGGCCAAGCTTTTGATTTGAGCAGGACAATGGCTATATGTCACTTGATCATGGGTCATCCAATGGTGCAGGAATTGCACTTAGAAAGTCAGGTTGGTGTAACGGTCTGCATGCGCCCTAAATCTGCAGCTTCGGGTCAGAGGAGGCAAAAGGAAGGCTTATGCAGTTAAGGAAAAAACTCGCCTGAACCATATCAAAGTGCAGTCTTTTGTCATCATGCTTCTAAGAAAATGAACCCTGCATATGGCAACCACATGTGGTCTGCAGAATCCAACCATGTTATTTACTGTACATGGCAGATAATAAGACATCACATCTGAAATGTAAGAGAAAACACCAGCAATCACATAGTTAAATGCATATTTTCTAAAGGGGGATGCAGCATGCACACATGTACTCCAACACCGCTAGAGGCTCTGGGGTTGTCATCCATTTAGTCATTCGTGCCGCCTGCCAGGACTGTCATCTTACTCAGTGAGTGATGAGGTTGTAATTTTTCCAATAGGTGTTGTAGGCAGAGTAGGACAAGAACCACTATGGAAAATATTTAAAAATCAGAACTTTTTTTAAAAGTATGCTTTTTTTACTGTTAAGCTTTAGTGATTGGCACAATAAAATTTAGAAAAATTGATAGAATTTTAGATCTATTTGATGTATAAAGATCTGCTGATCTTATCAGGATATACCTGGCAAATGGAATTCACATACTGGCTTTTATTTCTTTTATTCTGTGGAAAACACACACAGTGATTTTTATATCCCCCCCCCCCCCCGTGAAAGTAAGGCTTTTCTCTTAAAAGTGTGGCCAAGTACTTCAGAATCTTGTCCTTCCATCCCACTGTGAGAACAGTGTACAACCACATCTAGAAGGGGCAAAAGCACTTTGCTGAATTTTCATGTAAAATATCCAGCTAGATACACTATTTTCACTGCTTTTCTCAAAACTTTCAAGGTCTGTATTCTATTTATTACAAATATTCAAAACATATGTAAAACAAGGAAAAAGTGCTCTAGGGATGAAAAAACTAAATCTCCCAATGTAAAACAAGTCTCTATTCACTCATTCCCAAATTGAAACCATAGAATGTCTAGAAGATAAAGAAGAAGCGGACAAGCGTTACTATCTCCATAATGCCTCATATTTAGAATTCTCATGATATTGACGAGGGCCTCAGTTTGAGTGAAGTGTGTAAGGTAAGCTGTGATGTCAACATGAACCCAGGAAACAGAAGGAGGATGCCAGGCATTATGGGGACAATTGGCAGCATCCCAGAGACTTCCCCTCATACTTTCAGGACCAGAAGGGAGGAAAGTTCTTTAGGGGGCAAATGGGGCTTGCCTTTCCAATCCCATACCTGAACCCTTATATGATTATCATCTAAGAAGATATAAACTCATCCTCCCTCACTTTTACCTCAGGTCTCCAGGACTTCGGAGAGCAGCTTGGAATGGGCTTAGGGACAGGGAGTTTTTTGAACTCATTGACCAATGTCTCAACTTCTGAAGTAATTAGGCAGGAATCTGGCCATCCCAGAATTCAGCCATCTGGTCAACCTTATTGTTACTGCCCGGGATCATCATCCATCACTTTCAGTCCCATGAAAATTACCCCACCACCCAAAACCAACCTCTTCACAAATCACCAAATCATGGCCCCCCTCAATGAATGAAAAGAATTGAGAGCACCCCACCAAGAGTACATAGAGATCCTCTCTGTCTGGATCCTGAATTCCATCCCCTCCCAACTTTCTGGTGGGAATTCATTCCTACAAGTGTCACACCCATCACCCCCACTACCGCCCACACATCCTCAAACACATACTTCACACCAGTAACTTATCTTTTAATTAAATTCATATTTCAAAATATTATTATAAAAGTAAGACATGAACATGGTAACAATATTTCACCCAGTAGAAAGATGTTAAGTGAAGAGTAAAAACCTCTTCCTCCACCTCTCCGCCCATCCCATATTTCATAGACAACCTCTGTAAGAGTTTCTGGTTTGGGTTATTGCCGGGTCTGTCATTACAACACTAACCAATGTACTTAGACATCTGTTTCCAGGCCTTTCACCCATGTGTAGCATACACCAGCTCCTCTCCCCCTCTTCTGAGAGATAAAAGGCACAAGTGCCCTTCTTCCCTCAGACTGTCCTAGTTTTTGTTTTGTTATAGCATCTTTCGTCTTTCTCTTATTCATCCACCACAATTCTAAATGATACACTTCAGATAGAAATCCTCAACCTTGATTAATTATCTGAATGGCAGATGATGAATTTTAAAAATACAGATAGAAGATCCTTCCCTCCTCAGACCAAATAAATATCCCTGGCATCTGTGGTGAAGTTTTTACATTGTAGAGACAATTCTGACGAGCAGGGTTGAGAACTACAGGAAGAGGTGTTTTTAAATTTAAGTCCAGGAGATCAGTGAGAAGGGACAATAAGGGTAGGTAAAATTAGCATGAAGAGTTAATAAGGTTAGCAAAAATAAGATGGAGCCAAGAAGAAGAAAACAAAATGCAGTTTTAACAAAGTTAAACACAGGCATCGTATGACCAAGCAATCCCACTGCTGAATATTCACCTAAGAGAAATGAAAGCATATGTCCTCATAAAGACCAAATGGTTATAACAACTTTATTCACAAATGTCAAAAACTGGAAACAACCCAAATGTCCCTTGGTTGGAAAATGGATAACCAAATTGTGGTATATCCACACAATGCAATATTACTCAGCAGTAAAAAGGACTAAAGTATTGATGATTCTTAGTTGAATAAACTATTGGCACATGCAAAAACATGAATGAATCTCAATAGTATGATGTAGAGTGATGAGTCAGATCTGAAAGGTCGCATGCTGTATGCTTTCATTTATATGACATTTTGGATAAGGCAAACCTATGGCAAACCTATGGGGACAGAAAGTAAATCAGTGGCTTCTAATGGCTGCAAATGAAGAGAGGAGGTGACCACAAAGGGGCATAAGAGACCATGGTGGGGTAGGTGTACATATTCTACTCACTGATTGTGTTGTTTTATACTTTACTCTGAGGTTCAAGTATTTTCAAACAAGGTTGATTGTTTTCTATACAGTTGACACGTAGATGTGTTCCTCATTTTGTAGAAAAAATATTATACGCATCCTTTCTAATGCTGGCTATGGGTTTTTGATAGATTTTGATTATTACATAAGAGAAATATTTTTCTATTCAAAATTTGCTTTGGAAATAATTATGCTTTCAGCTTTACTGAAAGCCTTTTTGCCATCACTTAGGATAATCATATGAATTTTCTCTTTGCCTCTAAACTTGATGAATTATATGAATAGATTTTTTAATGTGGAATTAACTGTACCATCCTAAAGTCAAACCATATTTTTAATGTATTATAACTCAAATATGTAAATTATATTTTGTTCTTTTTTTTCACTGTGTCCTCTGTATTCATTGGCTACAAATTTTATTTAGTGTTATAAAATCATTTAATAGATGAGATGTCAGAATGTTTTTTGGGCTTTCTTTTATTAGGTTTAGTTATCAGAATTAAATATGTTATATCACTTTTTTCACTCCTCAACAACACATGTCAATCCCTGGGAAGAATGGGATAGCCAGACATGGAGTCGAGAGACTGGATGCATACAAGGAAAAGGAATACAATAAGCAAATATATTGATGAGAATAAGATAGTGGAGTTACAACTGTGAAAAAGAATTTCAGATAAACCCTGCAGTGTTGGATTTGAATTAAAGTGTCTTCATGAACTCACATGCTAATCTGTTCTAGCTCTGCCCACTGAGGACATGAAAGTAGCAACATCATCCATTCTTAGCACCTGGATGTTGGTGTCTAATTATCATTATCTACTGAAAGAAATCAGAAGCACTTGGAGAAATGACTGGTTTCAGGGTTTTTGCAGGCCAAATATGAAACAAGTTTAATATCAAGATAAGCAATGATACAATAAACTATACCCACAGAATAAAATAGAAATCAATTAATAAACAAATAGGTAGAAAACTCACTTTTTCTTAGACTTGAAAGACAACTAATAAATATGGGAGGTATGATGAAATTTAAAAATCACATTTTTTGTCAACTGCCATAGTAATAAAGGGAAATAATGTAACTTTATAGTAGAGAAGGCTGAAGACACCATCTTAACCAAGGAATCCACGTCACCATCATCAATAATGAGATGAATGGAAACCATTTTTCTCCTAATGGAACACAATGAGAAGAACCTAGCACCACCTCTATGATATTCCTGTCAAATATGAATGATATAAATCTAATCATGAAGAAGCATCAAATAAAATTGAGGGTCATATCATGTAAACCTAACCTATAATCTTTAAGAGTGTCAAGTTCATGAAAGTCAAGGAAAGATTAAGAAATTGTTCTAGAATGGAGACTAAAAGAGACAAACAACTAAATGCAGCCCATGATCCTGGTTGGAGTCATTTTGATCTAGTGAACATTTTTTGTGACAACTGGTAAAACTCGAAAGGAGTCTGGGAATCAAAGGATGGTGGCATATCAACTGTAATTTTCTGATTTCAATGGCTGTGCTCCAGTTGTACAGGAGAATGACCTTGTTTGCAGGAAAAAATATGTAAAGTACTCATGGGTACTGGGATGTACGACTGCAATACCCTCTCATATTGTTCAGGGGAAAAGTGCTGAGTGCTATTCTTGCAACTTTTCTGTTTGTTTAAAATGATTTCAAAACAATAGAATAAGCTCAAATTTTGTAAACATTCAATAATGGCAACATGTATCAAAAACTCAAAATCCATACATCTTTTGACCCAGAAATGCCACTACAAAATACATATCCCGAGGACATAATCACAGATATCTGCAAAGATTTAGCTCTAAACTGTTCATCCAGGGTTATTTATAGATTTTAAAAAATGAGAGCCAACCTAAATATAATAGAATTTGGGGACATAAATTATGGTATAACAATGAAACAGAATACTAATACAGCTATTAAGGAAGATGTTCGGAAAAAAATGTTTAATGGCTTGGAAAAATGTTTACAATACATATTGAGAGAGAAAGTAGATTTGAACATAGTATATTCAGTTCATTCCATTAATAAAATTACAGAAAAACAAGCTGTGTGTGTGTGTGTGTGTGCGTGTGTGTGTGTGTGTGTGTGTGTGTGCGCGCGCGCACAAAAGAGAGAGGGAGAGAAAAAGGAGCAGGGAGAGAGGAGGGGGAGAGAGGAGGAGGGAGAGAGGAGGGAGGAGAGAGAGGGAGAGAAAGAGAGGGAGAGAGAGAGAGAGGTGAAAAGCAGGTTAATCAGATGCTTTTCCACAAGGAAACCCCGGAACCTCTAGCTTGCCAATGTGCCCTGTACATCTCCAAAGTTGGGATGAGTAAGCAATATTTCCCAAATGTATTTGACCATAGAGCTCTTTCAGTATCAGAACTTCTGAGCCCAGTTTGGGCTTGTTTCTAGAAACTTCCAGGACTTTGAGTGCTCACTGTACTTCTTCTTAGTGCTCTTTCATTTGCTTTCATCTCTATTTCTTCATTTATCCTGCATTTTTTCTATTGTGGTCTTCTACTATATGTATGTATCTTTGTGAGTTACCTCATATTATTTTTCAAACACAATGGGTTGTTGTATTATAAGTTAATAATCAGCGACAAAAATTAGATCATCTTGAAGAAAGTCCAGGGGACCTTGGGAAAGTTTTGAGGAAGGAGATGCCTCCTAGAAACATCTCTTTATTCTATGTGGGCACTATCTCCCAAACCAAGAGGTCCCACCAAGCTGCTGATGGAGGTGAGTGTCCAGTATGGGTCTGCTCCTCCCTAATGCACCCTTCCCCACTACCTACCAAAGCTTCTGTGTCTTGATTTAAAAAGTTCCTAAACCCATTCTAACCTGAAAAGGTTTGAAAATCACAGACAAGAGATGTGACCTGGGCCTGGTGTCAAGTATGGTCATTAGGAGGAGGCTGCTGATTCACAGAGCCGGTTCAGAGATGGGTCCGCTGGGTATTCATCCACTGGTCAGGGACACTAAACATCTCGAAAATTCAGGGAGAAAGTGACATTACTGAATGGCCCTTCTTTCAAAGACATCTACCACATGGAGTTGGAAGAAACCCTCTTGGAAGCACTGACATGCTGCAGGAACATGTGCTTGTGATGGCAGGTAACCATCAGACTGCCTTATATAATGTCATCTTATGGAATTGTTGGGAAGATTTAATGAAAGGATGGGCATGCAGTACTTAGTCCAGCTCCAGGCATACAGTAATCATACAATAATTGCTAGTGGTTATTAGTATTAATTGCTTAATAGCACCATAGCTAAGAAGAAAAGGATCTGTTTTGCCAAGGGGGATATACAGGCCAGGACCTTATCCCAGGGCCGCTTATATTTTCTAGGTGGTGGCCAGAGGAGGAGAGGACATCTTGGGCACAGTGATTGAGAGAATTGTTGTACCTAATTCATTAATCCTCTCACTTGGCAGCACAGGACTGGAAAGATAAATGTTATGTTTAAGAGGATTTTATTTTCTTTGTGAATTACTGATTCTGGACCTGGAAATATGGTAGAAAGAATCTTCACCCTGTAACTTTTGTTCCCTAGTGTTTTTCCCATGAATACATTATATTGCATGGCAAAAAAGACTTTGTAGATGTAATTATGCTGACCTTAAAATAGGGAGATTATCCTCAATTATCTGGGGGAGCCTAAAATGAATCACATGAGCCCTTATAAGCAGAGTCCTTTCTCTGGTTGGCAGTGGAAGAGGGAATCAGAGGGATTCAAAGCATGAGGAGGATTTGGTACGTAGGTGTTGGCTTAAAGGGGAAGAAGCCCATGCATCAAGGAAGTGGAAATCTTCACCCTACAATCACAAGGAACTGAATCCAGCCAATCCAGTAAGCTTAGAAGAGGACCCCACTGAACCATGCTGAAATTCTGACCTATAGAACTGTGCAATAATTAATGACCATTGTTTAAGCTGTTATATGTTTGATAAATTTGTCATGACAGCAATAAAAATTTAATACAGGATATTTTCATACTGGGAAAAGCATTCTCCACTATGAAAAAAAGAAAGAGGTACAATACATGCATCAAACAACAAAAAAAAACCTTGTATCCAAAGTATATAAACACTCCTACAACTCAGTAAAATACACAATCTAATAAAATATAGGCAAAAGAACTTAAATGGGTACTTCATAAAAAAAACACACTTGAAAAGAGTACCCAGGTTGGGCTTGGTGGCTCAGCCTGTAATCCCACCACTTTGGGAGGCTGAGGCGAATGGATTGCCACAGGTTTGAGACCAGCCCAGGCAACTTAGTGAGACCTCGTCTCTTTAATAAATAAGAAAATTAGCTGGGCGTGGTAGCGCATACCTATAGTTCCAGCTACTTGAAAGGCTGAGGTGAAACGATTGCCTGAGTTCAGCAAGTCAATGCTGGGGTGGCTGTGAGCGTGCCACTGCACCCAAGCCTGGGTGACAGAGTGAGACTCCAACTCAAAAAAAAAAAAGAAGAAAGAGTACCTAACATCATGTAAGCGAAAATTAAAACCATGAGGTACCACTACACAAACACTGAATAGACAAAATGAAAAAGAATGGTAATACCAAATGTTGGTAAACTTGTGATGCAAACAAAAAGCTCATATATTGTTTGTGGGAGTATGAAATAAGATAACCATTTTGAAAATCAGTCAGGAAGTTTCTCATAAACATACACCTATCCCTATGGGATCACATAGCAATCCCATTTCTACTTGTGTGAATTAATGCACATAGGTATACATGTGTTCATAAAAAGATTCGTACAGAAATATTCACAGCAATTTTATTTAAAACTAGAAAAACTCCAAAGGTCTACAATCTGGAGAATGGATAAGCAAATTGTAGTACATTCATAAAATGGAATTCTACTCAGCAACAAAAAGAAAAAACTGATATACACAACAATATGTATTTACCTCGATAAAAAATTATGCTGAGGAAAAAAATCCAGACATAAATATGTATTGCACTATTTCTTTCCTAAGAAGTTCTAGAAAAGTTAAAATGAATCTATGATGAAAGAAATCAGAACTGTGGCTGCCACAGTGCTGGGTAGGGATAGACTAAGAGAGTTTTCTGCAGTGATGAAGTTTTTCCATCTTGAGAGGAGTGTGGGTTACATAGGTACATGAATTGTCAAAATTTGTTGAAACACACACTTGAATTTATATATAGCATCACTATATATAAATTATGTCTTTCAAGTCATTTAATTGTTTTTGTTTTATCAAATCTGCTATTAATATTATCTGGAAAGTGTTTTTTTTTTAATTCCAGATATTGTATTTTTCAGTTTGAGTTCTAAGATTTCTATTAAGTTATTTTTTATTGTCTTATTCTCTTTAGATTCTTATCTTCTTCATCAATCACATTTATCTTTTCCTGTAGCATCTTTAAATATTTACCATACTTATTTCAAAGACTTTTATAATTCTGACATCTGGATCATCTGAAGGTCTGCTTCTATTACAGATTTTACATTTGACTATGGATCACACTCTTTTGCTTCTTCCTAGGCCTTGTCATTTTTAAAAATTATACGTTGGACATCGTGTCTGGAAAAGTAAAAGCTAAAACACACACATGTATAAAATTCAGCATCAGATGGTATGTCCTTTTTTTATTACACATCTCAGGAAAGGAACTGACTAGCTAAACTCCTTGTGCTTAAATATCAAGACCTTACTAAATGGATAAAAGCCATAACCCCAAATCAACTCACCTCCTGATTGCCTCAAGGAGATCTCTCTGCCTTTCAGCTTAGCCCTCAATTTCCTGAACTCCCACTAGTCTAGTCTAGTATCTTCGATTTTATCAGAAGTGGAATTGGTGGAAATTTGGTTGCAGCTTTGGTTAGTTCACTTCTGGCTTCAAAATGCTTAAAGGAGAATTGAGGCATCATTCTCCAGAAAGATCCTAGGCTTAAACACCTTGATATTGCAAGATCTCAAAATAATAAAACTTGTGAGCTGTGAAATCTCAAGACTGTTAGATGGGAAGGTAGTCAGTCACATGAATTTGCTCCTCTGATTTTTTGGCCCCAATCTCAGCAACTGGCCCTTGATCACCTAGAAAGAACTGGTCCTGGGTGGGTGCAGTGGTTCATGCCTGTAATCCCAGCACTTTGAGAGACCAAGGTGGAAGGATCACTTGAGGCCAGGAGTTAAGACTAGTCTGGGCAACATAGCGAGATACCATCTTTACAAAATTTTTGGTTTTTAAGTTACCAGGTGTGGTGGCATGTGCCGGTAGCCTTAGCAACTTGGGAGGCTGAGGCAGGGGCATCCCTTCAGCCCAGAAGTTCGAGGCTACAGTGAGTGATGGTGACTCCACTGCACTCCTGCCTGTGTGACACAGTGAAGCCCTGTCTCAAAAACAAAACAAAACAAAATAAGAAAAGAAAAACTAGTGCTTCTGGAGTTTAACTCTTTGAGAATTATTTATGTTAACAATGTAATGATAGTGTTTTGATTATCTAATGGTTTCCTATTTTTGCAAAAAGGAAGCTCTTATGCTTCCTTCTAAGGCATAATTGGAGGTGCAACTCAAGCCCCAGGACACCGATTTTTGACTAATATTTAGGTATCACCATGTGCCTGATATTTATTCAGACATATTTTTTTCTGTATTGACGTAATCCTTACAACAATTCTATCAGAAAGCTATCACAGTTGACCTTGAACAAAACAGTGGTTAGAGGGCTCATCCCCTGCACAGTTGAAAATCTATGTATAACTTTTGAATACCCCCAAATGTAACTAGTAATAGCCTACTGACTGGAAACCTTACTGATAACATTAACAGTTGATTAACATGTATTTTGTATGTTATATATACTATATACTGTATTCTACAATGAAGTAAGCTAGAGAAAAAATGTGATTTTAAAAAACCCACAAGGAAAAAAAGATACATTTACTATTCACTAAGTGGAAAGGGATCATCAGAAAATTCTTCATTCTTGTCATCTTCATGTTGAGTAGGCTAAGGTGGAAGAGGAGGGATTGGTCTTGCTCTCTCAGGTGGGGCAGAGGCAGAAGAGGTAGAAGTGGTGGAGGAAGTGGAAGGGGACTCTTGGCAGCCATATTTGTTATAAATTTTCTTGTAAAAATCTGTGTATGAGTGGCCTGCACCATTCAAACTCATTTGTTCAAGGTTCAACTGTGTTATGTCACTCTAAATATGAATACACAAAACTCAGAAAGTCAAATGACTCCCATATTGTCCACGTGGTATGTGGAAGAGCTGGTATCAAGTCTCAGCTCTCCCCAAATGAGGAGACAAGACAGAAGTGGGCATAAGGTCAGCTCTCACACAGGGTCAGAGGGCTGGAGAAGGGCAAAGCTAGAAGGGCAAGAAAATTCAATAAAACAAAAGATTCCTTCAGGTGAAAGTACAGTAGGATAGGACAGAGTTCTATAGTGAATGGTAAATTGATGACCCAGGTAAAAGGAACAATTTCCTGGACAGGATCAGGCTAAGCTCAGGCAAGTAGGGTGATATGGTGCACTCACTCTTAAGACTGTGAAGATACAAATTATGTTCTGTGTCTGAGTCTCGAAGTCAAGGCTGTGGGAAACAAGCTATTCCTTGAGGTCAGAGATGGTCATGCCTGGTGATATAAGTAAGGGAATCACACAAGAACATCCTGAAGACAAGTGGCCAGGGCTGTGTAGGTGATACAGTGTTACCTCCCAAGGCATGCCATGTTTAAACAGACGGAGACCAGCGTTCCATTTAATTAAACTGGATTAATCACAGCCCTCAGAGACTCTCTCCCTAAATAGATACCTCCCCTTTCAATCAGGGAAAGTTTCGCCTAAGCCATGTCACATAATGTCTGAGAATGCTTCTGTATAGTTGCTGTGTACGCTTTCACAAAAGCACAAGAACGTTTTATCTCCATGAAAAACATACCAGATATTAATAGTTACAATACATGTGCATTTTTAAAGAGAAAAGATTACACTGACCATTGACCTCAAAACCTGACCCTTCTAAGATAAACTATAGGGTGGAAATTCATTGTTTTCACTTCCCAGTGCATGGGAGAAAGAGGGCATGGAGTCATTGCTGGCAAATGTTTGAAAGAGCCTGTCTAATTAATCCAATGCCCTCTCCTCCTGACTGATAGATTAAGAGGACATGACAGATGTCATCTGTGTTGACTTCAGCAGAGCTTTTGATTCCATTCCACATGATTTACTCATTAAACCCAAAACAAACAGACCTCCACCCCACAACTCAAAGGTGAGTGCGAGCAGCTCAGCAGCTCTGCTTTTGGAAGCTTTATCAGGGATTCTGTCTCTGCTGAGGCCCCCCCACGAAGGCTGTATCACAGTCCAGGTGACATTGAAAGGAAGTCCTAAGGAGTGTGGGGGAGAGAGAAAACGGGGCTTTTGGGGAAAGAGCCGGTCAGAGACACCGTTCCCTGGAAACCGTAGAGGTGCAAACCCTGCTTCAGTCTGAGCACGGAAACCACTTTGAGCTCAAACCCCAACCCTGGGTCTGGAGGGAAATGCGGCTGAACAAAGATGGAGCACTTCAGGGAGAAAAGGGAGCCCCGGGTTGCCTTGTTACTCTTAATACGTGAAGAAATAAGGAATTTAGGGGAAAGGAGAAAGGGAGAAATACCCTCTGCTTTTTGGATGGCTCATTTATGCCCAGCACTCTTTTCTCCAGATTAGTGTAGACAGTACCAGACACAGACCCAAGAGCCCACATGGGGTGCCTGAGTGAGTAACAAACCCCGAAATCACACCCCAACCCTGCTATGATACATGAGGTGGGTCTTGTACCAGTCCCCAGAGCCCAGGGATTGTGATTCTAAGGACATAGGACAAGTCCAGCACAGAGTGTCATAGGAGATATGTTTGATCATTCATGCCTTTATTCCATCTGTGTCTTCTTCAGTGATAAGGTGTTTGGGACAAAATTCAGTTTGCTGAATTTTCCTGCAGGGTCTCAAACTTACCTGCGCAGAGTCCAAGCAGGAAAGGAAATCAGTACCACCAGCCAAGTAGAAGAAAATCAGAGAAGAGAAGTTTCTACAAAGACCCCCTCTAAAACCGCCAACACTACTTACCTCCAGCTGATTGTGGCCATGTGGAAGAACAACTTGGTGGTCCCGATCATCAAACTTTTCACACAAAAATGTCCAAATTCAAACTTTTTTGTAAAATCTAGCTAATGTTAAACTTTGACAACTACTATTTCCAACTGGATAGCCAAACCAAATCTCCCTGTGAGTCAGGTTCAGCCTGTGGGAAGCCAGTCTGCCAACCCCTCACCCAGGTTGGGGGCCTCATGGTCATGGGGTTTACCCACTCCACCTGCAGGATGAGCTTCCACTGTTAGTCCTGATCGCTGGTCATGGAATGACGTCTCCAGGACTTCCACCTTGAGATATGGAATGAATGGAGAATTGCATTACATAAAAAGTAGGAAGGAAATTCAGATGATTAACCACAAGAAGGTAGAAAAATGTTTACTAGTCCTTGTGTAGACTAGACTCACGCATGAAGAGGAAAACCCACCATCGACCGAAGTTCAGTTGGGCAAACACATCCCTTGCTTTCAGTCTATGGCAGGACCCAGGACCCCTATTCCTCTGGTCACCCTTATTTCTCCATATCCTGTGACAACCCTTTCTCCTCTTCCAGCCTTTTTAATTATATATTTCTAAGGTGTACAGCATGATATTTTGATACACATAATGAAATGGCTACTGCGGTCAGGCAAATTTGCAAATCCATCATCTCACATAATGACCCATTTTTTTGTGGTGAGAGCATCTAAAATGTACTCTCTTGGCAACCATTAAGTCAGAGATTTTTAAACATACCATCTGGAATCAGATCCCCACATTTTCTTTCCTGAACATTGCTTTTAAAAAATGTGAACAAGTACCAATATTAAAAAACTGAAAAACTACACATAGAAATCCAGATTCTCTTGAAAACACAAAACGACTATTGACCCATAATTCTTTCTCACAGCAACAACTTTCTAAGCTGAGTAGTAGTCACTGTTCTCACCAGAGGTCTCGGCCTCTATAGTTTCCCCACCTCCTACCTAAATTGTTTTCCTAAATGCAGGTAGGGTAGGGGTTAGGAACTCAGACTGCTTGAGATGAGTTGCATAATGTCTTTGTGCCTCAGTTTATCTATCTGCAAAATGGGGGTGATAGCATACCCACTTCGTTTGGTTACAGAGTGATTCAATGCTATAACATCTGTGAAGTGCATAAAGCAGAGCCCAGAGCACGGGAGCATGCAGGGAGGGAAGTCATCAGTTTATTCCATGTATGGACCCAACTAGCAGCAGGCATGAACCTCCACTTTAAGATTCAAGAGACTTGAGGCTCTGTACTGGGCTTTTTCTTCTGCCTCTGTAAGCTTTCCTTCAGACATTGTCCAAGACTAAGTCACTAGAAACATGAATAACATCTTCATTCTAACAATTCTCACATTTGTATCTCTGGCCAGATGTCTTCTATGAGCACCGAGGTTTCTCAGTTGACAGTGAACTTCTCTGATGCTCTTCTAGCATAGGAGTCTGCCTATTAAATGTCTCCCTTGGATGGTGCTATAGTCAGAATGATTGTGTCTCTCCCCAAATTCACATTTGAAACCTAACCTCCAGTGTGATGAAGTTTAGAGGCTGGGCCCTTGAGAGGTGATTCAGTCATAAGGATGGAACCCTCACAAACGGGAAAGACCCCCAGAGAGCAGCCTTGCCCCTTCCACCCTGTGAAGACACAGTGAGAAGATGCCATCTATAAACCAGAAATCAGGTCCTCACCAGACATGGAATCTGCTGGGATCTTGATATTGGACTTAACAGACTCTAGAATCATGGAAAAAAAATTTCTGCTGTTTATAAGCAGCCCAACCTAAGGCACTCTATTATAGCAGCCCACATGGACTAAGACAAACAACACAAAGGCACTTCAGACAGAATTCTAGGTAAGTCCTGCCACACCTCTGACTTCCAACCTTCTCCTTTACTCCCACTCCCTTTCAGAATACATGACTCCTCCATTGCCCAGTGTGCGAGTCAGCCAGTCTGTTACCAAGTCCTGTCCACTAGACCTCTTCAATACGTATGTATGCCCTCAGCCCACTCCTTGTCCTTCTGCTGAAGCCTCCCCTCCGTTGCTTACCTGGACCAAGATTCCACCTCCTAAGTGCCTTTTTCTTCTATTCTGGGCCACTCTAATCTATAGTGTCCAGAGTGACTCTTGGATAGGCCAGTCTAATATGGACTAAGTCTGAACTAAAGGCCCTGAGAAGTTTCCTGTTGCTTTTAGGATAAAACCTCACCTCCTTGTCTGGTCTCTGGCTCCTGCATGCTCCAGCCCCTACCTATGCCTTGGCCTCATCTCTCCTGGCCCAGCATGTGAACTCAGGGCCCTTGCACAAGCTTTTTCCTCTCCTGGGGACTCCTTTTCTTTCTTGGCTGACACCAAGGATCCTTGAGTCTCTTTTCGAATATCCCTTCTCAGGAAGCTTTTCCTGCCCCATTATTCCTTGGCAAGAACGCCTTCCTTTCTTCAAAACTCTTCCCACAATTGTAACAAAACACCGACTTGTGGGATGGGGATTGTTTGTCTTCCTGCTGGACTGTGAGCACCACACGGGCCTGGAGCACGTCCTCCTATGTGCCGCTAAGTCACCAGTGTTGGACTCAGAAAAGGCTGCTCATGAATATCAGAGGTATTGGATAATTCATCCAAATATCGCATTTAAAAAGCATTGTACAGAAAAATATCAGAGGCTTTCATCAACCATGCATTAAAAACTCAGATGGATCTAGATAATAGGCAGGGTTAGAAGTGCAATGTCTAAGGGTCTTTCCATATGTTCTCACTCATAAGAGGAACTTGAACAATTATAATGCTATAAGAGAGAATTGGCAGTAGTGGGAAACTGTTGGTGGGGAGGTGGGATTGGCAGTCGAGGGAAACTGCTAGGGCAGGGGGGGCATACCTCATTAACAGGGGTACCTGCATGATCAGTGTTTGTATACCTAACCCTGAATTGTATCCCAAATCTTTACATTAAAGTAAAAAAAAAGAAAAAGTGCGATGTCCCCAAAGTGATACGGTCCTGTCATTCTGCCCTGGGCACCAGCCAGGCCACAGCCAGAGTACTCTAGTTAGCAGCACAGTTCTTCTTTTTAAAAATGCTGCAGTATTTGCAATATGGGTAGACTGGAACAAGCTCTGTCTTCTGGAGGGGTAAGGCAATCGATCTTGCTTAACGCACGGTGTCGCTGTTGTTTCCACTAAAATTTGGGGGAGCCTGGTCCTATTTACCATCCTACCATGCCTGGCTCACAGGAGGTATCCCCCTGAGAGTCTAGGTGGCAGGCCAACTTCAGGGTGAGCAACTGCAGGGAGGGACCCTCAGGGCTGTCACAGAGGAAGCCTGCCCAGCATGGCTGCACTCAGAGCCCTTGGACGTGTCAGGGACTCGAGAGGTGCTCAGATATTCTCTGGCTCCACTCAGGCAAAACAGGAGAAAAGGCATTTAACATTAGCCTGGGGGACCTGTCAAAATGCTTTCAAGGCTTAAGCTTCTGTGATTTTAAAATATCTTCAGCTAAATGACCAGGGCTCAAAGGAGGGATTGGGCAGGGAGCCGGGGGATGCTTGCAGCACAGATCAAGCAAGTTCTGGAACTGACATAAAACAGCCCACAGAAGGTTGGGGAGACTGGGAGACCCTGCTGAGATTAGGTCGTAAGAGGAAATGAAACCAAGGGAAATTATTTAATACCGGCATTTCCTAATCATAACTTTCTGCTTTTTTGACCTGCCCCATGGGTCAATCTCATTGCATTGGTCTGCTCTGAAGAAGGAAGCCGGTAAGGTAGAGGGATGATGGCTGCTGTGGCAGTTAGGTCTGACTCAGGATGACACTTCTGGGCTCTCAGGGGACACCTTCTGTGGGCCAGGCAGGGTAGGATGGTAAATAGGACCAGGCTTACAAAAACTTAAGTCAAAACAGCAGTGACACCTTGCTTTAAGCAAGATCGAATACCTTACCCCTTCAGAAGGGAGATCCTGTTCCAGTCTACCCATATTGCATCTTTTTAAGAAAAATTGTACAATTAGAGTACTCTGGTTGTGGCCTAGCTGGTGCCCAGGGCAGAATGACAGGGCCACAACTCTGTGGGGACTTTGCATGGTTCACCCTGCCTATATCTAGATCCATCTGAGTTTTTAGTGTGTGGTCGATGAAAGACACTGACATTCACCAAGCCCCATCTCCAGAGCTGGGGAGCATCCCAAAAAACAAATCAAGCAAATCTCAGTATCGGGAGATTAAGCCCCCAGTGCAGGAGAGAAGACTGACTCCCGCAGAATCTGAGATCCCAGCCAGGCACTTCTTGCTGGTGGCCTGACAGACAGAACCAGGAAATGAGGGATGTGATTTCTTTTCCTAAATATCCCTGAGGTTTGGTGATTCTGTCTGCACAGAGGTGAGGGGGATACGAGCTCCCAAATGCCATCAGCAAGACAGAGCTGCACAGGCTGCCCAAGTAGTGGCAGGAGGAAGGCCGCCGTCTGTTTCCCACCCGGGTGACCTGCACTTCTCGAACAGCTTCAGTACTTGGCTGGGGATGAGCTCCCAGGCTGCAGTAAGCACAATGGACCCAGACATTAATTCAGGTTGCCTTTCCACTGGCATCTAGATGGTCATGCAGGTGTGGGGATTACGTACTAAGGCACCAGTTGCTTCCTGGGAAACCCAGCTGGAGGGGTCCTGAGAGCCCCCTGTACTGGCTGTACTCAACGTCATAGCAAAGGGTCCCTCTACTCAGGAGACCACCAGGTCCTGGGGTGTGAGACTGAAGAGGCAGCCACCCACTCCAGAGTCTACCCCATCACCAGAGGGATGTGACCAAATACTTCATTTCTCAGGGGCTCTGTCACTGTTCCCTCTCAGCTTCTGCATCACTTCTGCATGAAGTGCTGAGGAAAGCCCTGCTGCCCCTCTCACCCAGGATATTGATCACAGTTGCAAAAACCATAACACTTTTCACTAATCTGTCAAGATGAGGCTTTATCACAGCATTATTCCTGTCTATAGAAATAAGTAGAAAGGAACTAGTATCCTCATCTCTTGATGTGATGGTGCCACATGCTCACTGTGGGAGCTTTTCTGTCCTCGCAATAAATTCTACTTTCTCAAAACAAAAGAAAGAAAGAAAGAAAGAAAGAAAGAGTGTCAGCGCACTTGATTTCAAGATGGCAGAGCAGTGAAGAGGGAAGCAATCAACGATTTTCCATTTTCATAAGTACCACAATAGATTCTTTTAAATGAATTAACTGCTTTTTCCTCAGATTTGATAAAACTGAAAGGATTTTTTTTAATGTGTTGGTCTAATCTAAAGAAGACATCCAGAAAACAGATGATATTAAAAAGATAAAAAACAAGAAAAGCAACAGCTAGGAAAGCAATAATCCAGAACAGAGCACTGGACAACAGTGTCACACACAATACAGAGATAATGGTGAGTTCACGGAATAGCCTAGGACTGCAATGTGACCATGAAGTGCCACAAAATACATCTACAGGTAACTGGGTTCTAACTTCAAGGTGAATGTAAAAGGTTCTTAGGTCAAAGCTGCAAACTCAGGCTTCCCCTGGGATAACAGTTGCCTTTGTGAATTTTATGAAAATAATAAGGTTAGAGAACTCTAGGAGAAGTGCATCTGAAGCCAATTAAGGACTCTTTGACAATTATTCAAGATTTTTGATGTTGCATCCAGGACATTCCATCTGAGGTCTGTAAGCACCAAGCGTCTGGTTGTGACATCCAGTTAGCATACCACACTCCAGCTTGTCACACACCAAGATATCCTGTATCAGATTAAATAGGAACATCAATGGTGAACACTCAACAATCAAGTCATGTTTGTGGGCGACAACCACCCACCCAGAAGGGAAACAGCTGCTCCCTGCTCCTGGGCCTCTCTGCCAACGGAGGCTTCATTTACTGTGATAACAATTGCAGCCCACTGAGGTGTGTGCCAGGGCATGTCTCAGACTATGGAAATGTATATAAATAGTTGAGTCTTCCTTGTTTCAAATTTTTCACTTCATTGGGAAGCCCTGTGTTGTGGTGAAAACATACACCAACAAAAATTCAGGACCTGGTGGGTTCTAGAAGCAGCTCCATCACCAAGGGCATCTTTTCAACTCCAATTCTGCCCAAATCCTCTTCGCTATCATATGAACTGATTGTCTCTTTCCATTGTACTCAAGAGGGGTTTCTGCCTGACCCCGTCTTTATAACTTTACAAAAAGCAAGACTAGAGTTCACCTCCCCATTTTATGACTCATTTGACACTTTCACTATTTCACATGATTTTGTCTGTTGAGCTAAGAATATTTTGGGGGAGCCCAACACAGTTGACTTTAATAAAAGAACCATGGAAATATTCCAAACAAGCACAAAACATCAGTCATCTTCACAAGGGAGCTGGCATGCTAGTCCAGAGATCCTCCAGGCATGAACACCCTCAGGCTGGCCTGGGAGCCATCAACATCCAACATGCAGGGTTCAGTTTCGATAGTACAAGCCTGCCTGCATTTCAGAGCTTTGCAGAAGTCAGGTCATTCAAGTCTGCGTCTCATACCCTGAGAGACTGTTCACTGTGCCCCAGCCCACCTACTTAAGCATTTGCACAGCTTACTCACAGGACAGGTATGGACTGGTGCAAACAGAAAAAGCAATGCAAACCACAGTTAGAAAAACAAAGCTTTCACCTTTTCCATTCAGAACTGAGGGTGAAGATGGATACGTGTATCTATGTCTTGAGCTATGCAGAGATCCACTATGTGAAATTTACTCTTTTTCTGAGACAGTGTATTGCTCTGTCACTCAGGCTAGAGTGCAGTGATGATCATAGCTCACTGCAGCGTGGAACTCCTGGGTTCAAGTGATCTTCTGGCCTCAGTCACCCGAGTAGCTAGGACAATAGGCAGATGCCACCATGCCCAGCTAATCTACTTTCATTTTTATTTTTATTTTTGTAAAGGTGAGGTCTCATCATACTGCCTGGGCTGGTCTAGAACTCCTAGTCTCAAGCAATCTTTCTATCTTGGCCTCCAAAATTGCTGGAATTGCAGGCGTGAGCCACCACACCCAGCCACATAATTTCTTTATAGCAGATATGAGTTTGAAGGAGTGACTAAAATACATTTAGTTAGGAGAAACAAACTCCTGGTATAAATTTTGAGGCCTGCAGATTCTTATTTCTTTGCCAAAAAGAGTGAAATGAAACACAACATGGTCCGTCAAAGATGCAAAAGTAGGGAAATCTTTTCATTCAGAAAGCACAAAGTAGCAATACATTTTGAACTTTATTTTAAAATCCAAAGTAAAGTAATCTGAGTTCCAGCCTGATGGGCTTCCAGCAGTTTTGTGTTCCAATAGCATTTCAAACCTCAACAGGAATGCCAGCCCACAGAAATTTTCAGGGTCTCCTTGACATCACTTCCTCTGCAAATAGCCTTCCTAGTTAGTTGGAACTTGTTAGCTCCTTGTTAGCTAACCCTACAAAGACATCTTAGATGTCCAACCAAACATTAAGAAACTTTCATCTGTGCTTATTTTTAAGTCATATTGCTATTCTAGAAAGAGAGCATATCCTCCAAATCTACCAACACTAAGCTAAGCGATCCCCAATGGTGAGCAATTCTTGCAATAGCCCCTCAAATCTATGACCATGAAATTGTACATTGACATAATTCTGTGGACCTATTTCCCAGAGTACTCATTAGGAGGACTGTTCAGAAGGTTGAATAAAGCCTTCCTAGAGCCAGGAAGAGAGAGAGTCATAAAGAGCTGATAGAAACAAATTCCCACTGATGTGTTTCCTGAAATTATCTATAACCTTTGAAGACACTCTCCAGCAACCTAGGAATGGGACTTTAGAATATCTTTTAACAACAAACATCTCTGCTTTCAATGGAAGTGAATGTTGGTTTACTCCTTTGGTGATAATGTCTATGAATTCTGTAAATCACTCACATTCTTATGGCTATTTTGTTGTCAAGACCACCCAGGTTGATGAATAGAAGTTTTGAGCTGGAGGAAAAATAACAATTGTGGTTTGGAGGCTAAATTCCATTCCAGAGGCTCAGCACTGAGGAACATCCTCCTGGAGAAGTACCTAGAGTGGAGGGGATGGGAGAGGGTCAGGGACAGAAAGGCTGGTGCGCACAGCATCCCAAGGCAATGACACGGAGTGACCATCCACCCTCAGTCCTGTGTGAATGTTCTGTTCATTTTTATTCATCAAGGCAACTAGCCAAAGCTCAGTGATGAGCAGGAATCTGGGGCAAACACCAAAAGAATATATTTGAAGGGAAAAACCTCAGATAAATTCAGTAAGCTACCTCTTTCTGCACCTCTCTAGAAACTATCGCTACTTTGTGTTTTCTGAATGAAAGGATTTCCCTACTTTTGCATCTTTGACCATGTTGTGTTTCATTTCACTCTTTTTGGCAAAGAAATAAGAATCTGCAGGCCTCATTAAAGCACTGATAAATGGTGTGCAGCCCCTCTCTTTTGTCTCCAAGCCAAGGGGTTTGTTGTGGGGGCCTGTGCGCTGACTCAGCAGCCGTGCACAGTAATTCTCTCCAAGAGAACAGCCAATGGTCAGCAGTTTCATATTTGTGGTCAAAATGAAGCGCTTAAGAAATGTCTATAGTTAATGTAGTGCAGCTGACATGCAGAAGCGTTTGTGAATGGGATGTATTGGTGATTTTTTGTGAAGCGTTTTTGCATTTGCAGGATGCATTCCAATTATTTTCACTTGGTGTTCTTTTTGACAGCCCTTGGAGTGAATTCAGTAGCATGATATTCTTTCAATATCAATAGCTGAGGAAGTCAGAGGATTGCAACATGGTAATCTGAAGCATATTAAAAGCCAAAGGTGTAGAGCGCAACAAAACAATTACGAAATTCCTCAGCTTTGTAGACTTTGGCAAGATCCCATTTTAAAACTGTGACACAGATGAGAAGAGACAGGGATGGTGACCTAACAGACAGTGTGACACCAGCTTGCAGTTGGATTTTCTTCTCTTGTTCTTACCCATAAACTTGTGTCTTAATAGTCTAACAGAACTTTTAAAGAACTTCATGAGTGTCCCTTGCCATCACGTGAAGGCAGATAAATCTTTTTTCTGCTATGACACAGTTTTATTATCATGAACTAGCAGTGATCTCAAAAGATCTAACCACAGCTGGGAAGAACAACTGAAGTTGAATTATGTCAAACCTTGAACCACTGTTTTGCAGACATTCTCTAAAACTCAGTGGGTCACCACTCTGTAAGTTCATGAGCTAGTCGATGTGTTTTATCCTGATGAGAGAACCCACATTCTTAGCAGCTCTAACACATAAAAGAAAGAGTCTCTAAGATCTTTTTGGGTCTCCAATGACAATAATTGGTAACACTGTAGATGCTTCCGGTCTAAATTGTCTCTGCCAAACTGGAACTCTGTGGTCTCACTAAGGAACAAATTTAAAGTCAGACCAGTTCTAAAGGTACGTCCTGAAAAAAAATCTTAGATTTTGACTGTGATGGCTTTCCCCAAGTCAAGGAGGGCAGCCTCCCCTGGAACAAGCACTCTGTGAACTTCTCGGTATTAGAAGGAGCTGACCAGCTGGGTGCGGTGGCTCACGCCTGTAATCCTAGCACTCTGGGAGGCCGAGGTGAGAGGATTGCCTGAGCTCACGGGTTTGAGCCCAGCCTGGGCAATTTGGCAAGACCTCATCTCTACAATAAATCAAAAAATTAGCTGGGCATGGTGGCATATGCCTGTAGTTCCAGCTATTTGGAAGGCTGGGGTGGAAGGATCGCCTGAGCCCAGCAGGTCAATGCTGCAGTGGCCATGAGCAGCACGCCACTGCACTCTAGCCTGGGCTACAGAGTGAGATTCTGTCTCAAAAAAAAAAAAAAAAGAAGGAACTGACTGGTGCAGCCAACCCACCTCTGAATTCCCAAGTGCACCAACTGTCCCCCGTCAGCCACATGGAATTGCAGATCTTAGGCCCCTCCTGGGGAGTTTCAACCAGGTCTCAGCTAAGAGAAGTGATTATGAGTCGGGCACATGCTGCCCCATGCTTCTCCTGCGTTTCTCGTATTTAATCTTTGAATCACATTAAAATATCAGAGACTACAGATTTGGATCATATAAAGTTAACTTCGACCAGGATCTTATTTACATTTTCATGCTATGCCTTGACGTTTTATCAAGGTTTATTGCAAGAAATTGTCATAAGAAAACAGCTCTTGGATTTCTTGTAAAAACATTATTTAGGCCTTTTCTCTTTATGTTATCCATTGCCCCACAGTTGAAGTCCATGTGCATTCTTTTTTTAATGATTTATTGCCAGAAATCTGAAACACTTTCTATTTTCTGAAAATGAAAACCATGCCATGTACTTTTGCCCTATTTTTTTTTTCTTGATCTTCTGGGATTCTCAGAAACAAATGTGATGCCCATTCCAAATGTGTTGCCCATTCTGGTAAACACATTTTCTTCGTTCTCTTTCTAGGTTTTTACTTTGTATAGGAAGTTTTTACTACATATGAACCTTCAAGTTGTAAACTTTCAAAGATGAGAACATGCGTTCACATGTCCGATAACGAAAGTTAGCTATGTGTCTGGTGTACATTGTCACGTGAGTACATCCTCTACAAGTAGTTGTGCTTTTGTACTTTACTAAACAATACTGTATAGAGTACAGTAGTACAGTATCTTTATTACAAGCCCAGGATGTCCAGAAGCAAGAGGAAAAGCAGTAGTGATATAGTTGATATTGTATAGCCAATTGTGTTAGTTGGGTTCCTTGGCTTAACTTTGTTGGACTTATGAAAAAATGCACTCTCGGAACAGAACTCGTGTGTAGGAGACTTATTGTATTCATTTTGCTATGTTGTTAACCTTGTGAGGAATAAGCCCTATTTCACAGACCAGCTCTTTTGAAAATAGATGGTATATTTTTAAAAATAGCCATTGACAGCGATGTCTAGATTTATGTGTCTAGTGATGAGAAAGAGACAATAAATTGGAGAGGAATCCCTCATTCCGACTCTTCCTATAGGAATTTCCTACTCTTCTTGTTTGTTTTCTGCTAAACCAGAGGGGGTACCTCTGCTGCTCTCGGGTTATCTGGACCCTGATCATTTGGGTCAATCTGCTGTCCTACCCTTCCACTTTCTCCCCATCTCTGCTCAAAGCATAACCAAGGTCACTTTTGTTCCTTGAGCTGAGTTCATGCTGAAGCACATGAGCATACATTAACCTCTACAACATCCTGAGTCAGTGGCATGAGCTGAGACTTAATAGAGTTGTTCCCTGCTGAGGAGAATCGTGTATTATTTTCCATGAGCTGGTGATGCTTCATCTCCCAGATCTGGAGATCTTCCAATGGAAGGACAGGCTTTGGTTGGAGCTTCCTGGCCAGAGCACTTGCTCAAATGCAATGACTATCACTTCTCTGCAGGTACAAGACCAGTCTGTGGAGGCACATTGATCTTCTGTAAGATACTGAATTTTCTTACACGAAAAATATTACTGTTAGCATATTGTGTCAAAAAGAATTGCATTCTCAGCAGATTATGGAATATCTTTAAGACGTGTTGCTCCAGTGTCTTTTTCAATGAAAATTCAAGAGAAGAATGGAATTAGCCCCTAATAAAATCTCTACAAACCAACCAAGAAACTATGTATGAAGCATCCATTGGGAGGGTGGATGTGGTAGGTCTAGGGGAAGTGGGAGAAAGAAGGCTTATTACTGAAAGACCACACTGCAATATCATAAATGCTTTTAGCAGCTTGGGCTCGCCTCATCTCTGCATCTGTAGGAAGGAGTCTCAGAACCAGTAAATCCAATCAAATGTTGTCTCCAAGAGACTCATTAAACAAAATGACTCAGAAAAGTGAAAAAGCAAAAGCATATATCAGCTATTTAAGCAAAATGAAGGGAGGAGTGGCAATAGTATTACATTCCAAGTAATAATATTGCCATTCCTCCTTTCATCTTATATTAATTAAATATACAATCATTAATATTAATTAAATATACAATCCAAGACACAGATGCCAACATCATAAACCTTCAATGCTTCATGCTGTAGCCCTGCTCAAAGAATAAGAAGAAATAAAAAATGCAATTGATGTATAACTTTATCCCCCAATCTCATTTGTTGAGTGTTCAAGAGACAAGCAATATAAAATCATTCAGAGAATGAGGCCTCCCCTTCCATGGCAATCACATGGTCTTAAGTGGGGAAGGCTTTCCTGCTTCGCCCCCAGTGCTAAGGCAACCCCAGAGCCCTATAGATTTGTACAAACTTCCACACTGAAGTGGGGGATAGTTTTTAAAAAGGAACTATAGTTCTGAAGGGGAGAAGTTAAAGCTCTGTAAAGTTAGACTTTCCTGGTGAATAACTGAAGAGAAGATGTCTCTTGGGACAGGGTACACCTGGCCTAATCCTCCTTCTCAGCCAGCTCCCAGCTCTTGGGAACACCACAAACCTCCCAGTTCTGTAAGCACCTCCCTCCTCTCACCTGGGGAGAGTCTTTCTCAACTCTCCAGGTGTTCACTGAACAGGAACTTTGTCAGGGGAGTTCTTGGGCCTTCGTGGGAGGGAACACCTCAGGTAGCCTGTGTCATAGCAGAGTCCATTTGGAGGCGAGGTGGGGTGAGCAAGAAGGGGTGGGGAAGCACCAGGATTTGTGATTCCTATTAAAAATCAAACTAAATGAATTGACTGTCTTTCTTTAAAGACCAGTGTGACTAGAGCCAATCTATTTTTCTCTCTTTGGTTTCCAAATACCTGCCCTGCCTTAAAGTGATTTTGTAAAGAAGAGAAAAAGGAAAGAATGGTAATACACCTCATAAAAGATTAAAATACAAATAATAATAACAGTAGAGAATGAATCTCTTGCTAAAGCCTAAAGCCCTTCAATGGCTTCCCATCTCGCTAAAGTCCTTCCAAAGACAACCTGTTCCTCTGTCACTGCTTCATCCTTTCCTACTTTTCTCCTCCCATATTTTTCTAGCCACACTGACTTCTGCTTTTTCCTTCATACTCTAGGCACTTGCATTTGCCTGGAATGCTCTTCCTGCATATCTTTCCATGGCTGCCCATCACTTCCCCTTCCATGGCCACCACGTCTAAAATTACAACCTTTCCCAATACAGATGCACACACACACACTGACATACTCCTTGCTTACATCTCTATTCTTCTTCTTAGCATTTAGCACAACTCAACATTTTACATCTTTTATTTATTTATTTATTTTGTTTTCTATCCTTCTAACCCACTGGATTATAAGCTCCATGAACAAAAACATTTTGTATGGTTTCATTTTCCCCCCCTGCTCCCGAATTTGCAGCACTTAGAACAGTGCTGGGCATATGGTAGCACTCAAGAAGTATTTGTTAAAGAAATGAATAAGCTTATTATAGACCCTACATATATAGGTACCTCCTTATTATTGTCATAGTTAGGCACTTGGATCTTTTCTTGTTTTCCTTGGTTCTTAGTCATTGAATATTTTGACCCAAAGAAACACCATATTAGAATGGAAAGGTACTGTCTGAGAATCAGAGAGATCTCATTTCTCATGATGTCACTGATTGTGTGAGATTCAGGTAATTCCCACAAACTTCTCTGGACAAATCCTCACTCAACTATAAATAACAATTATTTTTTAAAAGGCTATCATTTTTTAGTATTTACTAATCTATCAGACACTGTGCTAATTACCTCATGAGTTCCCTGCAGAAAGCTCAGGAGGAGAATATTGTCATTATGCTGACTTTACAGATAAGAAAATGAATTATCAAAGACAGTAAGTCCTTTACCCAAGAACCACAGCAAAGTAGCAACACAGCTGGATTTAAACCAAAGCAGTCATATTCCAGTGTTCACATGACGTTACTAGACAATATGATTTCCTTGTCTCTTCCAGCTCTAAGAATTTCTCTTTGCCCACCCATTCATCTACCAACCCATCTATCCACCTATCCACTACTCATTTATCCACATATCTGCCCACTTATCCATCCATCTATCCACCCACCTATGCTTTCTTCTATCCACTTACTCATCCACTGATCTACCCACTGATCCATCCATCTACCCACCCATTCATATACCCACTTATCTATCCACCCACCCATCTATTCATGCATTCTCCCATTTATTCATCTGTCCATCCATCCATCCAGCCAGCCAGCCAGCCATCCTGTCACCTTCCTACCAGGTGAATTATATGCATTAATAGTTCAGTATAAATGCATCCTTCTAGCCACAGAAGCCACTCACAGTGTCTATCCTACTGGCAGTCAGTCATCGGTGACATTTTTGTCCTCAAAGAGAAGAACATCATGACTCTATTAGTTATCCAATAACTTGGAATTTGAGATGACAGAAAATTGGCCAAGAAAGCAAATATGAAATTTAACCAGGCAAGAATAACAAGAGCTAACATTTGATGAAGGGGGCAGGAGGGGGAGTACTCCACAGACAGTGTGGGAATGGGCAGTGCCTTCAAATGTATTCAATGTCTGAATTTTTTTTAATTAAGGATTAGATTGGCAAAACAGTACAAAATTCAATTTTAAAGGATTAATACAAATCACTAGCATCCTCTGCAAATATTTACTATGGGCAGTTACAAGCACATGCTCTGCTCTCTGCACTGCATGCTCTGGAGAACCCCCAAAAGTAAAAGGCACACAGCCCCTACCTCAAGGAGGCTTCAGTTGTTGGAAGGGAGATAAATCAAGTTTGTTCATATAAAAAGATGGCGGGTGTGGGTGGGAAGAAATGGTACAAGCATCAAGGGCAGAGAGAAAAGGTGACATGTCAGGAAGGCTGGAGAATAGTGCTGGGTCATTACAGAAGGGAGGGACCATCCTATTTGGAGATGGGCCACCCTAAGAGCATAGCTTTGCTTATCACTTCAAGAGGAAAACCTAGCCCCTGTAAGGAAAATATCTAATCATACACTTTAATAATATTTATTTACTCTGAAAGAATAAAAAAATGCATGCACAAATTCTCATCCTCACTTACAGTAAGATAAGGGCAGAAGCCTAGGGAACTTCCCCCCAGGAGTCTCTCTGTTACCCTTACACAGAGCATTAGAGGACAGGTGTTCACACCATCCACATCTGCTGAAGTCAAGTCCCGGCCTGGAAATGTCCAAGAGCTGTTCTTTGTCAAGGGTCCTGGTCCTGAGGCCAGTGCCCAGTGTCAACTCTGTGCATGGGCATCAATATGTTCTATTTCCTTTGTTTTTTAACCCACCGCAAGGTTATCATTGTGTCCTACTGAAAGTACAGGAGTTCAAAATAATACCTTCACCTTTTTTTGTGTGCATGCATTTTTTTATTCTTTCAGAGTAAATAAATATTATTGAAGTGTATGATTAGATATTTTCCTTACAACACACATTCGTATTTGCTTAAGGGCTCTTGGCATCCTCGTCTTTGGGCCTCTAGGCCTAACACACTTTGACCCTCAGAGGACATGCACTAGTTATGTGTACTTTTTTCTGTTGTTTATTTTTGAAATTAGCCCTATTGAAATTCACATGCATACCATACAATTCACCCATTTAAATTGTACAATTCAATGAGTCTTTTTCGCATATTTTTAGATATGTGCAACAATCATCACAGTTAATTTTAGAACATTTTCAGCACTTCAAAAAGAACTCTGAACACTTTAACTGCAAACATCCTACTCCCTTTAAACAACCACTAATCTACTTCCTCTCTCTAGAGAGACTATTCTGGACATATCATAGAAGTGGAATTATATAATATGCGATCTTTAATGACTGGCTTCTTTCTTCTACTTAGCATAATGTTTCCAAGGTTCATTCATGTTGTAGCATTATCAGTACTTCTTCCCTTTTTATGACTGGATAGTATCCCATTGTGTAGACATATCATGCTTTATGCACGTGTCTATTCAACAGTTGATAGATTTGATTTTTTAATACCTATATCATTATGGGTAATGCTGCCAGAAAACTTATACACAAGTTTTTACATGGACCTATGTTTTCATTTCTCTTGAGTATATATCTGGAGGTAGAATTGCTGGGTCATATGGTAATTCTGTGTTTAATCATTTGAAGAACTTCTAGACTGTTTCCCAAAATGGCTGCACCAGTATATGAGGAATGTTTCAATTTCTCCATGTCCTTGTCAACACTTGTTATTGTCTTACACACTGATGTGTTTGGACTGACATCCCAGGGATAACTAAAGTGAGAGAACCCCCACAGGATATGAGAAGTGAGCTCAGATTCTAAGGTGGGAATCATTACCCATAATTCTTTCCTACAGATTCCTGCCTTTCCTGCAGCTCTAACCTGGCCATATTCAAGTGATAGCTCACCAGCTTTCTACTGCATATTCATCCCATCTTGAGAATTTGTCAGCTGTGGCTGTTTTTCATCTCCTCTCGTGTTCTGACCATCCCCCCACCCCCACCCTGCCTTCCTTCCTGAGATCCCATTCACACTTCCTGGCTTCCTACTTCTGAGAATGCCTTTTATATCTCTGAATCTGGGTCAGTCCTGACATTGCTGTCACTGGCACACCGAGGACTCGGGCAAACATGCTCAGCTCTGCCCAAATAACAAGCAAAGTGAACTTCCCCACCCGACCACACCACCCCAAACTTCCTACCTCTGCCACATACACACTCAATAGTGGAAGAAGAGTGGGTGATGAAATCAGTAAATGATTTCTTCTGAACAGGCAACATCTCAGCACCAGGATGAGGTCTGAGTGGATCAAGGAAAGAGAAGAAACGATGTTACAGGTAACTGCTGCCAAAGCCCTGGTGAGGGTTTCCACCCATCAGTGAAGTCAGTCTGTGTGAGAGGAGGGCGGAGCAGGTGGAAACATTCTCAGACTTGAAGATTCCTGTTTAGCCCACCTCAGTGAAAGTCAGCAGATGTTGCTGACAGAATGATTCTGCAAAAGGGATTCAAATTTTCAGGATTTTAATATTAACTTAAACTGTGTATCATGTTTTCTCTTTAAAACCCATTACTGCCAGTAGGATTCTTTTTTAGTAGAATTTTCATGACATCTGGTTCAGTCTGTTTGTATCGACAAAGTCACAAAGGAGGCCTGCCTGGTACCATCATATGCAGTCCCATGGTGACCAAGACCACCTGCAGCTGAGCTGCCCTAGCAAAAGGAGAAATCTGGAAACAAAGAAAATGATTCTAACCCCTGAGAAAATTGTACCACAGCCTTTCCCAAGGAGTATCCTTTAGAGTAGTAATTCTGTAGGACAGTAATAGGTATTAAATAACAAAGAGCTCTTCACTCAAGCACTCTTATAAATCATGAATTAAATACAGTTTAAAGGTTTATTTACTGCAACATCTTTTGTTGTTTTTAATACTGCAATGTGAATTATGAATCTCTAGGAGGAGACTATAATACGTGCTGTTTCCCAAACTCATCTAACCATGGAAACTATATTTTAAAGAATATCTAATAAGACTGCATTTTCACGGAACACACTTTAATGCTATATTATATACCAGTGATAGCCACTGGAGGCCAAGTTTATGACACTTTCCAAGTGAGAAGATGGAAGAAGGTCTGTCCTTCATGTGCTTGTATCTCTGTCCGGACGTCCTATTCTGCCTGTATAATATATAAAATATTTAATGAAATGCTATCGTGATAAGAATATTGATGCCCTGATTTTGTAAACTTTGTATGGTATGTACTAATGGGATTTTGTTTCAAATACTGTACGTTGTAAAGAAGTGTTGCTTTTTGTTGTTGTTTGTTGTTTTTTTCATCATGCATTTTATAATATTCTTCTCTGTCCCTGGGATTTCCACATTGCCGTTCAGAATGGGAACGTTGGAAAACGACATTGCAACCTTGGGATCCTGGTCATCTGATCAACATGGCCTTTAGATGCTGTCTCCAGAAATACATGATGAATAAATGACAACAGATGTGAGAGGCTTCATTTTTTCAGTGGAGAGCAACAGGTAAAGCTGAGGCTCTCGGTGCTAACTGCCAGGGTGCCTACATCAGACAAGTTCTAGTGGGTCCCAGTCTGTCAAGAAGAATGTCTTCCAGCTGCAATCATCTCAGAGACATCTATGTGAAACAACATGGAATTTTATCAAATTAATGAAGCTTATAAAAAAACTGGGAAGAAATTTCTTTTTTTTCTTTTTAAAAATTTTAAAAATTTAGTTATCTATTATAGAGTTGTGGGATACACGTGAGTACTTACTACATAAGTAAGCTGCATGCAGGTGAAGTTTGGGCTTCTAGGTGGCCCTCATTTCCCCTGGTAGTGGACCAGGTATTTTTGTGAAATTTTTCAATATAATATATGATTGTATTAGTTTCCTTGGGTACTGTATCAAAATGCCACAAATTGGGTAACTTGAAAAAATGTTCTTTCACAGTTCTGAAGGGCAGAAGACAGAAATCAAGGTGTCCACAAGGGTCATACTCCCTCTGAAGCTTTTCTTGCCTCTTCTGAGCATCTAGTGGTTTCCAGTAGTCGTGGGTATTACTTAGCATGCAACTACATCACTCTAGTCTCTCCCTCTTTCGTCACATGATATTAACAACTATTGTCTCTGTGTTCAAACGTCTCTCTTCTTATAAGAACACTCAGTCATTAGATTAGGGCCCACCCTAATCCAGTAAACCTCATCTTAACTTAGTTGTATTTACAAAGACTTTTCCCAAATAAGGTCACTTTCATAGGCACAGAGAGTTGAACTTGAACATAGCATTTTGGGGGACACAACTCAGCAATGACCAAGGGAAAGTCTAGAATAATCTTGGTAACTACAGCAAAAGAGTAAATACAGAGGAAGTAATTCAATAGTGTTCATTTAAAAACTTGCATTTGGGTTTAAAAAAACATGTAAATGTGTACAGAGTGAAAAGACCTGACTGAAAGGAGCATGTATGTGAGAAAGTTTAGGCACTTTCATAGACCACAGAATTTCCATGGACTGAGCCTGCATTGTGCTGGTGACAGTGCAGCATGCCTGATCTAGGCCATGGTCACTTTGGCTCCACTCCAGAAAGTACAATTCAAAAGTGCCATGATTAGCTACTTACACCAGACTTTAAAAATCACTGGCAGCTGGAGAGTATTCAAAGGGCATCTCCAGGAAAAAGTTCAAAATTCACCATTCATGAAGAATCAAGGATGAAGGTATGGAGAGGAGGGAGAAAAAGAAAGCTTCAGGAGAACAAAAGAACCATCTTCAAATACTTGAAGGGCAGCCATGCACAGCAGAGAGTGCATCAATTTCCAGTGCCAAGAGATTTAGGGTCAATGGAGGTAGCTTCAACATACACCCAATTTGGGAGCTGTTGAAATAGAGGAGTTGCCGGGCTCGGTGGCTCAGCCTGTAATCCCATGCTTTGGGAGGCCGAGGTGGGTAGATTGCCTGAGCCCACGGGTTCGAGACCCACCTGGGCAACTTGGCGAGACCTCATCTCTACAATAAGTCAAAAATCAGCCGGGCGTGGTAGCGTGCGCCTGTAGTTCCAGCTACTTGGAAGGCTGAGGCGGAAGGATTGCCGGAGCCCAGCAGGTCAAGGCTGCGGTGGCTGGGAGCGGCCACTGCACTCCAGTCTGGGCGACAGAGTGAGATTCCAACTCAAAAAAAAAAAAGAAGAAATAGAGGAGCCTCACATGGGATTCATGTTGAAATAGCTAATGAAATATGTAATACAATTGCAATAGTTTGCTTGACATAAGTAACTCTGTTTTGTTAAAATCCTCCATCTTAGCTGTCTGCTTAACCTAAAAATGATTCCCCCAGTGTGTACATGTGATTGCTGTCACATTCCCATGATCATAGACCCACAGCCTTATTCCCCTGAGTCGTTCATGCTGACCGTTTGAAAACTCCCTAGCCACAAGTTCCATGTAATTCTATGCCTTGTTAACTGAAATCCAAGAGATCATTCCTTTTGTTTTTAGATTCTTGTACCCTCACCCCTTGCTATGTAGCCCACTTGCGGATTTTGCCTTTATAAGCTTCTTGCTGATTCCACTCAGTGTTGAGAGCTTTCTTGGTGTGAGCCTACTCTTGATTGCACACTATTAAAGGACTCAAAATTCGAACACAGTGTGCTGGCGATTCTCCTTTCTCGCAGTTGGTCATAACAGTGTCAAGAGGGCATCCATCTCCAAGAGCCTGGCATTAGTCTTGATTTCAGGAGAGAATAAAACACTGAGAGTGGAGTGGGATGCCTCTCTACCTTGGTCAAAAGAGGCTCTTGGTATGATTCTCTCACACTGCTAGACTCCTCAAGCCTCATATGCCCAGGGGTCAGTGCTGCAAATTCAGCTGAAATAGTCAGGACACCTGCCCCCAACCTAGGGGGAAGTGAATGAGGGGGAAAATAAGGGGATGGAGGGAGACTTAGATGATTTCCAAAAGTCCTTCACAGATTTTCCAGCCACCTTGAAGAGTTTCAGAGTTCTGTAAAGTATGGTTTCCATACATATGGAATAAGTTGTATCTGCCTGAAAGCTATTCATACCTCTTGTCTGTTTTACATATTAAAATTCTGGATAAGATTTTGGTTTGCTGCTTACATTTTTAAAACCATTAAGTCCTAGAGAAGTGAACTAAATCTTACCATACAAAACATTATAGGATATTAAGTACATGACTGAAAAAAATAAGTGAGTGAGTGAGCAAGCAAAAGAGTGCGACCCTTTTTCCACAGGTCATGATGGTGCAGAGATGAACCTGAAGATGTGAACTAAAGAAAAAAGGGGTCAATTGAATCTCTGGGCTCTACAGAACCTGCCTGAAGTGACCTGGGGTTAAAATCTTCCCTGTCATTGAACCTTGGCTTGGACATGTAGACTCACAGGAAGAGAGGTGAGTCACCACCAGGAAGTCACTTGTTCTGAAATAAGACATCTGTGGCTGGTCTTCCGTGTATTGGAGGGAGGGACTTTACATTCTTTTATCTTTTTTTAATGTTATCATTTACTTGTTCTTCTGTCTTTCTAAACTGTCTGCCCCTTTCCTTATTGTGGTGTCTCTTCCAGGCCAAGCAAGAGGATCCATTTCCCAGCAGGCAGCAACGAGTCTGGCCAGGGAGTCTGTGGCTGAGCAGCTGCAATCAGCTGAGCTACTTACATAACCTGGGATTCCCCTGGGAGGACAACAGAGCGGTCAGCAGCTCGAGTTTACTTTCCCCCAGATAATATTTATACGACTTATAGGTCACAGAAGGAAAGATAATCCACCTGACCCTCGGGTTGAGGGGAAACATATCAGTTCTTGCTGGGGGTGGTGCACTACATGAAGACGTGTCTTCTGACCAGGGTTGTGCCTTGGCCTTGTACACTCATGCCCTTTGTCCTGCTAAGTCATCTGGCCCCAACAAACTGAGCTTACAGAGCCATGTCTGGACAACGGGCACCTTGTGATGGATGATGGTCTGTATACAAGCTGCTGCAGGTTCTCAAGAGGTTAAACTAGATCAAATGCAGACTGCAAGCTTGTTGTCTTACCCTAATGGCTTCTTCCTCTACTCTGTTCATCTCAGGGTGAGCAGGCTAGTAAGGTGTTCTTTCATTATTTCATCATCCTGGTGATGTGATGCTTGCGGTCTAGACTCTGAAGACCTTCACAATCACTCACCAGCTGCATAACTGTACGGTCACTCACTGGCTGCATAACTGTCCTGGACAGATGAGGCAGTTCGCCTGATGCACTCACCTGACTACCCAGTGCCGGTGACCAGCCTGGGAGTTCTGGATGCTTACATTTGATTCTTCTCTCTTAGGGTCAATGTAAACAAATGCACAGTGAGACACCGTGCCATGGGGCCTGAGCACCCTCACTCTGAACAGAGCAGGCTCTGGGTAGCTGTTGTTTCTTCCTGCTCACCAATGCCCTAAATCAGGGGTCAGCACACCTTTTCTGTAAAGGGCTAGATATTAAATATTTCAGACTTTATGGACCACATATGGTCTCTGTTGCAGTTACCCATCTCTGCCACTGTGGCTGACAGCAACCACAGATAATTTACAAATGAATGGGTGTGGCAGTGTTCCAATAAAACTTTATTTACAAAAATAAGCAGCGGGTTTAGATTCAGACCATAGTTAATACTTTGCCAACCTCTGCTTTAAATTAAATCTGAACCCCTCTCATTTCAGAGAGGACATTTTTCCCCTTCCATTCCTAACCACATGCTACACAGTCCTATCTAAACACACCCTTTAGTGGGTGCATTGATTTGTGGTACACAGAAGGCTGCCAGATAAAATACAGGGCGTCCAGTTAAATTGAATTTCAGAGAAGCAGTCAGTAACTTTTTGAGTTTAGGTATGTCTCTTGAATTAAAAAAAATTATTTGTTGTTTATCTGAAATTCACGTTACTGCGTAGCCTATATTTTTATTTGCTAAATCTGCCAACCATGGATGCAACTAACTTTGGCTTGAGAGTGGAGAAGGTACAGATGCAGAAAGGTCATCTGGTGATGGGCCCTGGGGACTCATTCTCTCCCACGGAGCCTCACAGGCTTAGCAGGACTAAAACAGGGAAGGAGGAATTAACAAGGAGGGAGAGTGAGTAGTCCCAGGCCCACAGCTCCTGTGACTTCTTGGGACATGCCCCGGAGATGTGAGCTAGGACAGACCAGCCAGCTAAATTGGCAGCCTCAGATGACACAGAGAATCCTATCTAGTCATCCTATCTGTTCAGAGTGCTCTGTTCAGAGTGAGGGTGCTCAGGCCCCATGGTACTGTGTCTCATTGTGCCTTTGTTTACATTGACCCTAAGAGAGAATAATCAAATGTAAGCATCCATCTGCTGTGCCCTGCAGCTTTCCCTGTCCTAGACAGGAGCAAAGTCCTTCCCTTTTCAGACTCACAGTCTGAGGTCAAAAGTTGTCATCTCCCTGAAGCCATTGCCATTACACCATTACCCTCTATTCTTCCTTAAAAAAAAGCATGAGTGCACTCACTCTGTCTCCCCATTCTTCTCCATTAATGTTCAACCTAATTATTTCAGTGTGCTATGCCAGTGGTTGGAAATGTAATGTTTAAAGCATAGTGAGTTATTAATATGTGAATAAATAATATCTAATGCCGAATAATACATTTCATAAATATAAAAACTAACTTTTGAACTGTTGGAACAACATTTTCCAGTAGGAGCTATTATTGCTTCTCTTTTTCAGTTAGGGAAAATGAGACACTGGGAAGTTAAAGATCGTGTATCGGTGGACACAGTCAGTGGAGTTGGGAAGGCAGAAATGGAACTCAGGGAATGTGATACCTGAACGAGGTCTGGCCACACTACCACCCTCAAAGATGGAACTAAGCATGTTTGTAATATTTTTCAATTTAATATCTTCTTTCTGATATTTTATTTGCTTCGTTGTGTTTTAGAAAATATGAAAAATGTGACACAAAGGGAAAACTGCCACCAAATGTAATAACTTTAACTTTGTGATATATTACTTTCTAGAGTGTTTTCTCTGCACAGGTGTGTATATATATACATACACACACTCACATAGACACATGCATATCTATGTGTTTATATATGCAAACTCTTATTAAATATGTTTCTTTCACCAAATTGAGACACTCTTCTCTTCCCTTTTGAGATATGCAATCTATTTTCAGTTCAATATGAAGGACATGGTTCTTGATACAGTATGGTACACTGTGAATGTACAGTTCTGTGAGGCTGTCACGACAGTGCCAGGGGCTTGGGCAAGGTTTAGAAATGCTCACAAGACACCAAACAGCATCCTTAACCCAGTTTTTGAGACAAAGTGAGGTAGAAATGTATCCTCTGACCCCAACTCAGCCATCTGAGATTCCACAGCTCTGAGGAACTGTCCAGGCCAGTGTGGGAAAGACAGAGAAGCAGGGCTTGAGTTCAGGGTCTGCCAAGGTCACAAAAGTGGAAACCACCGTGCTGGGTCCCAGAACTTGTAGAGGGAACTACAATGCTGGCACCTGGCTACTCATCCCAACTTCCTATCCCACCCACCAGCTGCCACTCCTTTCCTGCCCTCTTTCCTATCCACCCCCAGGGTTTTGTTTTCCCTCCAGCTCAGAGTCCTTCTCAGACCTTGACAATGTGGAGCAGGTGCTGGCTTCAGCCCACTCTGCGGACAGATGCTCAGGTTCTCTTTCTCCAGGGCAGTGAGACTCCACAGAAGTGACTCAGGAAGACACAGCCCAGGTCCACAAGGGTCACCGGAACTGCGTAACTGTGTGTCCTCATCCCGGTGCTCATGCGCCAAAGGTCATGGCAAGTCAATCACACCAGGCGCTGCAGATGGACACAGAGAAGTGCCAGTTTTGTGAGACTGTCACCTTTTATTCCTGAATTCTCTGATGATAAGTTGAAAGTAGATACCACAACAAATGGGGTGGGTGGGAGAAGAGAGAAAAGAAAACAGAGAAGAAAGAAAACATAAAACCACTCAGAGTGGAGAAGTTGTTTAAACATGAAGTGCTTAACCAGACCAGTTGATGCAAGACAGCAATCTGTGAAAGGATGAGGAATGCGTGTATTCATTCCACTATTCATTCATTCCTTCTTTCACTGGACACTTAGCGATCTCTTACTCATCCCAAATGTGTGTAGGGCATCAAGCCAGGTTTCACAGGGGGAGTTGGGGAGAATAAAACTACTCTCAAGGATGATCCAGTGACAGAGAAAAGGATACCTTTGTATAGGGGACAATAGCACCAGGGAGCCAAAGCAGGAAAAAGTGGGTGGGTGAGGGCAGTGAGAAGGAGGAGGCCCCCAGGAAGCCTTCCCCACTTTGTATACCACCCAGCAGTGAGTGAGACAGTGGGAAAAGGGGACCCAGTCTAACTTGGATCCAAGTGGATGAGGTTTGGATCTTGGCCCTGGGACTTGCTGGTTGCTGAAACTGGAGCAAGTTCCTCTCATCCTCAAGGCGCTGGTGTCCATATGTGTAATGGGGTAAATTGTATTACATAATAATATAATATAAAGCCCCTTGCACACAATAGATGTCCAGCAGATTCCTTTCTTTCTCTGTGCTACCTTCTCCCTAAATCATCGGTGATTCTACCCAATTTTTAATCAAATTTTCCAACATTGACAACTTTCCGTTCGTTCCTCACTAAAACCCTAATTCAGGCCCAAGGAAACATCTGTCTTTGGTGAAACCCCAGGCTTAGCAATTGGTCCTGGCCAGAAACCACAACACTAAGAGACTGGTCTTTTTTTGCCCCATCCTCGCCTTCACTTTCACCCATTGCTTGGGTCTCACAGAGCAGCAGGGACACCAGTTCTCCAGATGCCGAATCACGCTAAGTCATGACTCCGCATGGCAGGTGCATTATATACCCTTCTCCTTCCCCAGAGGGCTGGAGCCTTCTCAGGGACCTGAAACTACTAACTGGATAAAGAGAAATGCCCTTCTCAGTGGACCTCATCCCGAGCCACCTCCATTGTCACTGAGCACAGAGACGCCTTCCCTCGTGCTGCTTGTATTCTTCTGCACGACGTGTTCGATACATGCAGGAGACACAGCCTTTACTTTTGTAATAGGGTCCCGAAAGATGGAAAGGGTCCATGGGGATGAGAAAACACATTTCAGGAAGAAAAGCTGCAGCCCGACGTGCTGACTAGACAATAAATCTCTACATCGTGCGTCTCATAGACAAGGTCTGGAACAAATCGCAATATTTAATGCACAATTATGGTTTCAATAAATTGTTCCCAGATGGCTCAGGAAAACAGCATTAAGCAGAAACAAGAAATGATCATATTTTAATGAATGTTTGTTTCCTCTGTCTTGTTTCCTTCATAAATTCTAATTGGATCTGTGGTTGGAGAAGGGTAGCGGCTGTGGGGATGTGTGTGCATATATGTGCATGAAGCATTAGACACACGTGCGTATTGAATACACATAAATGTATGTGTAATGAGCACATGTAGACATCATGATGTGTACATATATGTTTTCTTTATCCCATGTGTGTTGTATACCAGGCACTGTGCCAGATTATGTGTACCATTACCTTCTTCAAAATGATGCTAGATGATATTCTTCCCAATTTACAGATGAGAAAGCTGAGGCTTTAAGCGAGACAAGTGAGTAATTTGTCCAAGATCACACAAAACGTTACTGATGAAGGCAGTGAGTGAACCCACTTTGGTGTGACCCGTAAGCCTACGTCCTTTGCACTGGCCACACTGTTTTTGCCTAACAGAGACTCAGTAGATCAAATGGACAGAGAAGTTGACAATACACATCAGGTGAATGCACCCTCAAAGGGACAGATCCGGGCAGAGTCTGAGCACACTAAACTGTTCAAACTTGGCCTTAGAATTCCATCTCTTTGGGCAGTGGCCTGCTGCTTGGTGTCCCCATGACTATCTACCTCTGGCAATGCTGGTCAGATTTAAATGTCAACATCCTGGGAGATGCCCTCCCTGAACCCTGGTCTAACCTGTCCAACCTCTCTATTGCATCATACTGTTCTTTTTTTGTGTTGCTACTATTTCTCTATTTAATAATTGCCTGACCTACCCCAAAACATCAGCTCCATGAGGTCAGGAAACTTATCTGTATTCATGGCTGAACCTCTGCCGCCTGGAACCTAAATATTTGTTCAATAAATACATAAGGGCATGTTTGTCTTTCCCCTATATGTGTGAGACTTTTGGGGTGCAACCCCTAAACAACTCTCCTGGTGGTCCTTGGGCCCCACCAGTGGCAGCAACACTAATTTAAGCTATGTCTTCCCCTCCACGAGGGTCTGAGATCCAGCACTCTTTGTGTTCTTGTCACCCTGACTTGCAGGCACACACCAGAGAGTGAAGGGTTGCCAGAGAAGATCCACTCTGCGGTCCAGTGGAAATCATATCAAGTTGAGTCAAATGAAGGGACTGTGCCCATTCAGGCACAAGTCCCCTCCTGAGGATGATGCCTTCATTCTCATGTCTGCAACACACAAACGTTGATAATTAAGCATCAGACATATGCCAAGCACCCTGGTGGGTATGGGTCAAACTTTCCAAAACCAACTCACCTGAGTGCTCCTCAGACATGTTTCGAAACAGGTGGTGTTGATGTAGCATCTCTACCTTGGGTGTGCTGTGCTAACTGTGCCAGTTCTGCTCTGTGTCCTGGAAAACAGGCACAGCTGTGTACAATTTGCCCCCTGTAGCAGCTGGTGTGGCAGAAAGAGCAGGCTTTGGGGACCCGGTGAAGTCTGGTGTTTCTGCCATTTTCGGGCAAGCACAGCAGATGTAACTTCAGACGTTCCTCGCCTTCTCAGAGCCAGAATTTCCTCCTCTGTTAAGTGGCTGTTGCAATTACTCCCTCAGGGGGTTGCTGTGGAGAACAAGAGGCAGATGCAAGGTCGCTCATCACAAGGCCCAGCATCCAGGATGTGGCCACTCAATCATGATCCACCCCCAAGGGTGAAGCACCTAGGGAAAAAACAGGAATGGGCAGATCCACCAACACCAACCACTGTTTCCTCTGCTCTTTCCAGTAAACAGCTTGTGCTCTAACAGGGAGAAGGAGGCTAGCCTCCTGGACAGAGTGCTGGCCTCGTGGCTACCTATTCCCTGCTGAGGCTCCAGCAGAGAGAACCCTCTCCACAGCAGCTGCAGCTTCCATTGCCCAAAAGTGGAACAGAGGGACGCAGGCTGCTTTGCAACAAGTTCTTCACTCTTATCTCTGGACTGTCCTTCAAGCCACCAAGGAAAGACACAAATACAACATATGTGTTTTTCTTTCCAAGCTGACTTCCACCCCACGTCCCTCCTGCTAGGCCAGGTTCCAACTCTCCTCTGACACTTTCCATGCCTGCTTTCCATCAGCACCCATGCCAGCAGATTTGTCACTGTGGTTCCAAGCTGATGTCACCTGGGAAGTAGAGCGTCCTTGAGCTCAGAGAGATCCTTGATCTCAGACAGCTTCTCTCCTGGCTGGTTCCCCAGGATTTCATGGTGAGTCCTCAAATTCCAGGACATGAGAAGTATCTGCTGCAAAAAGCAAGAACATGGCTAATTAACCCCACTGCTTAGAGAAGCAAACAGTAACAGAAATAACTACTGTTTATTGTTGCCAACTAATAGGTATCAATATGTGAGCATCAACCTGCTCTTACCAAACACCAATCACTTGCATCATTCTTATCTTTTGTAACAATCTTCCAAAGGAGGTATTATTGTGGTCATACTCATTTTATAGATGACAAAAAATGAGGATCAAAGAGAGGAAATGACTTGGGCAAGTTTCCTAGTTAGCAGGTAGTAGATGTGGTCAGATTTGAGCCCCAGTATCCTGCCACCCAAAATGAGATCCTCAACCAACAGAATCTGCAAGTCAGAATCTGCAAGTCCTGGATGTTTGTTGGGAATGCAGAGTCTGGGCCCTACCCTGCCCCACTGAATCAGAATCTGTCTTTGCAATAAAATAAAATAATATAACATCTGCCATTGAACAAGATCCTGGTGGTTTGTACACTGAAGAGGGGGAAGCTGCCCCAAGAGTCAGGTTTGATAACCCATACTCAGTCATCCCCACACTGCACTCCTTCTCACATACACTCATTCACTCACCCGTTTCCTCATTGTCATCCACTCTCTTAGTGTACATGCACTGAATACCCACTGTGGATAAGGCATTCCACTAGGCTCTGGGAATACAAATAATGTGAAAATCACCTTTTGGCATGAAATACCTTTTATTAAAAGTTGGGCAGCAATAGAAAATCCTCTCAGCTATAAAAAAGTAATTACTTAAGAAGTTATAATGATATGATGCTTAGAAACATTGATATTTGACTTAGTTTAAACTCCAAGAAAAACGCTGTATTGCCTCATCTTGATTTATTTTAGACTTCAGGCAGCACCACTCACAGATTTGGGAATTTTCAAATATGCTTTATGTGCATGCTGAAAAAACAATGGTGCCTTATAAAACAACAGTAAAAAACAGTGTTGCCATCTTGAAGGCATTTCCAATAGAAAAATCTAGGACAATCTGAGCAGCAAAATTAAAAATGGCATCAATGAATTATAACCCACAGAGTAAAACTAATATCCGTCAGTTCATTCTGATATAAAGAAATAATTGAATAAATAACTGAGCTCTTCCTTACAGCTAAGTTCCAGTGAGCAAATATAGATGGAATAGAGGGTAGAAATAGAAAATTCATTTTGCAATACCACAACAAGAGTCACTGATGAATATTAATAGTAGTAGGCTGAAAGGATAGTAAAAATAGAATATTTAAATAGTCTTGAATTACCTTCCCATAAAATACTTACTACATACAAGGGAAAATATAATGACAGTGGAGAAATCTGGCAGATAACATGCAAACCAAGTAATCAAGATTAACCTTATGAATAAGAAGACATATCGACATCATGGGTCTCCTGATATCATACATTGAGAAGGATATATTGTCAGTTTTGTGATATTCTTGCCAAAAGTACATAATCATGATAAAACAGAAATACCCAAATTGAGGTACATTCTATTAAAAAAGAAGGCCCACGCTCTTTAAAATAGCTTTGAGAGCACAAAAGATGAAGATAGATTGAAGAATTATCCCAAATTGAAGATGAGAAAGAAACAACAGCTAAATGCAATGAGGGATCCCTGAATTCGATCCTGGGATCAGAAAAATGACATTAGGGAACAACTGGTAAAATGTGAAGAAGGTCTATATATTGGTGGTTAGGGCTGCCTTGTTGATAGATTCTTGGTTTTGATCGTTGTAGTATAATGATATAAAGTTTTGGGGAAGTTGGGGAAAGGGATTCAGAAAAATCTGTGTACTATTTTTACAATTTTAGTAGGTCTAAAATTATTTAAAAGTAAGAGTTTAAGAAACACATGCTTCATGTGAACAGACTCTAGAGCTGCCAGAATGAATGTCTGTAGACAGCCTGTGTGTGGTAATGGAGAGGCCGTCAGGCAGGAACACGGGGAACAGCGCCATGAGCTCTTTTGAATTGTTGGAAATTAATTTGAATTATGCCATTAAACAGATGTGCTCCGTGGGGCATGGACAACTTTTTATTTCTTAAATGTCTAACCTGCTGCCGCATCAGATGGCATCAAATTAATTATACAGAGTTATCAACCGACGTGACATAACAAGCCCTGGCACGGCCATACATCATCTCAAGTCACGGCGGAGGCGCTGCCAGCCTGGGGTGGAGGGTGCGTTCTGCCGTTCCGGGATCTGACCCGGCTTGATGGGGCACCTGATGCCTCTCCACACTTGTCCAGAGCACATTCATGTGTATCCAAAAACACATATGAGCTAAAAATAAAAGCACCTAGATATATAAAGAGACCTGTATCTAAGATCACCAGAATCAGTTAATTAGCAAATTTCATTACTTGCACTTGAAAACGCAAGGTATATAAATGTGGTAGGCTTTATTCATATACTAATTACTGTTCAATATAGAACTCTATGTTTAGTGAAATGTTATATATGTGTGTGAATATTGTATGCAGGATATAAAAGAAGACTTGTTTATTTAAACATGCATGTGAGAGACAGATAATAGATGATAGATAAATGGATAAGAGAAACATACATACATACATACTGGAAAAATATAATTAGGTTAGAATTATTAAACTGCAAAGGAGAAAAAACCTAAAACAAACAACAAAAAGAACAATAAAATGTATTCTATTATCATGAGGGTCACACTTTCCAAAAGTGTGTTGATGATTTACAAGCCACTATAGGTCACTCTTATCCTGAATTTTATTCTACAAGGAAAGCTTAGTACAATTTTAAGCCAGAATTAAGCTCTCTTAATGGTTAATGCTCTGTTTCTCCAATTAAATAATAGAAGCATTAATGTATACCTCAACAAATATTTGCTGGATGATTAAGAGAAATCTTATGTATCTTTATATTTGGAATAAGGGTTTATACTGAAGGAACTAACATAATGCAATCTATTAATAAACATAAAATCTTCAACTCAAAGCAGGACTTGAGTCTTTTTTTTTTTTTTTTGAATTGAAGTCTCACTCTGTCGCCCAGGCTGGAGTGCAGTGGCATGCACGCACGATCATGGCCACCCCAGCATCGACCTACTGGGCTCCGGCAATCCTTCCGCCTCAATCTTCCAAGTGGTCAGAACTACAGGCGTACACTGCCACACCCAGCTAAGTTTTGATTTATTGTAGAGACAAAGTCTTGCCAAGTTGCCTGAGCTGGTCTCGAACCCACGGGCTCAGGCAATCCACTCACCTGGGCCTCCCAAAATGCTAGGATTACAGGCTGAGCCACCAAGCCTGGCCAGAACTTGAGTCTTAATCAAGAGGAATAGTTTGAATATTTCTGAATCAGATTTCTATTTACACTTACTTATTCATCCTTTTATTTATCCATCCATCCATCTATTCAATACTTGTTCATTCTTTTCTTTCTCCCTCTCCTCCTTCTTTCCCACCCACCTTCCTTTCTTCCTTCTCTCCTTCCTTCCTTCATTTCTTCCTTCCTTCCATCTTTCCTTCCTTCCTTCCCTCCTTCCCTTTTCTTTGCTCATTTTATCCACTAATTCTTTCGGCAAACCCTTAGAGACCCCAGGGCTCTATTCTAAGTGACACTCTACTAAAATGAACAAGACATAGTACCTTTCTAGAACCTCATAACTTTCAGGAACACAGAACTGTAAGTCAACACTTGCCAGGGTCTACCATAGGTGCTACTATAAGGCAGCTGACCCAGATAGATATGGATCTATTGAAACAGTCCCCTTGCTTACCTGGTTCTGGCTGCTCAGGGCTGAAGAATCGTGTTTGTCTTTGATTCTTTCTACCAACAACTATTTTTTTCAGTACGTATTATGATTTTGTGCCTGGCAGGGGCCTGCAAACATCCTACAGTTCTGCATGGAAGAGAGACCGTGGCTATAAAGGGAGGAGCATTGAGATGGGGACTATGGGGTCCTCAGGGGCACATAAGAGGCCATTCGCCCATTGGGCACTGTCATCAAGGAAGGGACATCCTATAGAATCCTGGAAGATAGGGTGGGGACAAGACCAGGCAGGAGTTGGGGAATACAGGAAGTGTTCCAACTAGAGGGACCCACAAGTGAGAGAGTAACAGGTAAGAGAAAACAAGCCCTGAAGACGTTGGGTTGGGCTCTGGCAGGGGTGGGGTGAGGGGGAATAGAGGGCATGACCTGAGGGGTTGGGAGAAGCCAGTGTCCTAAGCCCTCTGGGGACATGTCAAGTTTATCCAGAAGGTGAAAAGAAGCAGTGCTGGGTTTTTTTTGTTTTTTTGTTTTGAGTTGGAGTCTCACTCTGTCGCCCAGACTGGAGTGCAGTGGCTGCTCCCGGCCACTGCAGCCTGGACCTGCTGGGCTCCGGCGATCCTTCCGCCTCAGCCTTCTGAGTAACCGGAATTACAGGCATGTGCTACCACACCCGGCTCATTTTTTGATGTATTGTAGAGATGAGGTCTCGCTGCCCAGGTGGGTCTTGAACCCGCGGGCTCAGGCAATTCACTCACCTCAGCCTCCCAAAGGCGCGGGATTACAGGCTGAGCCACTGAGCCTGGCTAATGCTGGGTTTTAACAAGGAATGTGTGGTGACTTGGTCGTGAATTCGAGTTGAGACAGGACTCTGAGAATTTCCAGAGACATTGAACAAAACAGTAAGTGCCAAGTTCCCACATAGCCAGACCCTCCTGCAGGACAGTCCTACCAGCCAGCCCAGGCCACATCAGAGACGGATGTCACTTCTCTCTGACCCAGAACTCAGAACCTGGAGCTGGAGCGAGGGAAGCAGCTCTAAACTAGATGGATACCTTTCAGAGTTTTCACGTGACACTGCATGAGATTTTTAAATTATTAAAGTGAAACTGATATTGAGACTACAAGTGACGGGGGAATTTTTGATTACCTGGGAATGATGGACCAGAAAAAAACAAACAAATAACAATAAGACCCACCCTAATTTATTCAAGGACAAGTCAGTTCGGAAGTATAAAGGGGCTTGCAGAGTACTTCCTTTCTTCCCACTTCTTTTACTCTGATTTTCATTTGCACAACAGAAGAGATTTATTTATTTGCCTTGGAATTGGATTTTTCTGGCTTTAATGAAGAGAGCTGATCAGCTGGGGGTTAGGGGGTAGTCTGAGAGACAAGCTGGGAATGGATTACCAGGTACCCTGGTGATCTGTAAAAGGAGAGATGGCTCCAGCGAGACAGGATGGGCAGAGGTAAGCAGGCCTTTGCTGATTTCTGGTGGTGGAAGACCCTCAGAAGGAAGGGAAATACCGTGATGGAAGGGAAGTTCGGAAGCCTTTTAAATTACCACAGTCCTCTGTTGGCTGCTATGAGAATGAAATAGAGAAGCTCAAAACATTTTGCTTTGGCCTCTATTCTGCAAACTTGTGTGTTCAGGGCCCCACATTTGACCTGGCTTTAAGATAAGAAAATCTGTGTATCTGGATTTCTGAGGTTGTCCCGTGTGTACACATGATCCCTGGGGAGCTTCAGGAAAACGCAAATTCCTGGGGATCGTCCCCAAGGATTCTGGCATGGAATGCAATACTCATTATAATCAGATGATTATGCTGTAGTGGTCCTCAGGCGAAACTTTGAGAAACATTGCCTTGTAACAATAGACTTTAAAGAAGATGAAATCATTCCAGGTTTGGGGGATGCCTGGTGAGAATTCTGTTCCCTTATGTTGTGAACATCTCACTTCCAATCTGCAGAAATTCCTCATTTTTAGCCTGTTGATGGCAGCCTTTCTATTTTCCAGTGAAGACACAAGATTTTTTCTTTTCTTTCATATTGCTCAGATCTCATGTATGTGAGTGAGGAGAGGGTGGAGTTAAACATTCAGAGTCACATCCTCACGTTGCAACAGAAGCCCATGCCCATATTTTTTAAACCCTAATTAAAGCATGTCAGGATCAGCCCAATTCGGAGCCTCCAGTTATATTCTCTAATAAGATAGTCAGTGCAGCTCATGGGATGATAAATGATTTTATCAGCATTATCAAATTACATGGAAAGAATGCAGGAGTGCCTTTAATATGCTGCCCAAGGAAGAAACACACGTCCTGCGGGGAGTCTGGGCTCTCTGGGTTTCAATCCATTTCCAATTATCCTAAAAAATGACAAAACTAAGGGCACTGAATGGGCCAGCCCTTCCTTCTATTAATTTAGACCCACCGCTGTCCTTGTTTTCTGATCTTTGCTATCTCCACGCAGAAGGTTGAATTACAGAGTTTCAGAAACCTGCTCAGCATTTCAAGATGACACACTCATAAGTTCATGCAGCACAAAGCACATTCATTTATCTTAAATAATTAATGAATTAATTGTGGAGGCTGTGTTGTGTATAGCTGAACCACATCCTGCCTGCTCGATTGAAATCCCAGTTTTATCAAATCTGAGCCATGAAACTTGGTTGGGCAAGTGCTTTTGTCAGTCTGTGATTCAGTCTCCTCAACCGTAAAATGGGAATAAAACAGTATTTACCATGTCAAACACTTGTGAAAGTAAATAAAATAATGTATACAAAGCACTTTGCACAGTATCTGACATCTTGGAAGGATGTGATAAATATGAACTATCATTGTTTTTCATGCCCTTGATGAGACTTTGAATTTTGCAGGTACTGGGTTTAGTATCCCCGTCCAACAACTCCCCTCAAAAAGCCCCCGATAAAAGCACTCAGGAGCAGCTAGATTCTCATGGAAATGATCCCAGAGAATTGGAGTGAAGGACCAGAGACGGTGAGAAAAGGAAGGATAGCCAATCTAAGGTTGTGTTATTAAGATGCCCACTAAAAAAAGGGGGCTCCATCCTGCCCAAGACCCTTGGAATTGTCCCTCCAGGGATTCAGGCAAAGGGTTCATCCATTGGGTTCTTTCCCCCATTGGTTGAGGGTTGCCTTGAGATTCCTCCCCACATCTCTGCACTACTAGCTTAGACGGTAGGTCCCTGGCAGAGTCCACTACCAGGGAAGACTTACACAGAAAATAGAAGATACCACATATACTGGAGGCTCTCAGGCAAAGGGAATCAGCAGGGGATACCCCTTTGCTGGAATCAGAAGAATGTGAGTTAGATGGTGCAGCCTTAGGAGCATAGGCTGGCAAGATTTTCCCTGGAGACACAATGTGGTAAGGGTTAGTATCAGTCCTGATATCGTAGGGGTGGTAAGGATGAAGGAGTCAGAGCTTGCAGTAGATGACTCAAGTCAAGGTGCTAAAGATGAAGCCCAGGGAAAAAGCCAAATATCAGGAATCCAGAGCATTCACAAGATAAGGATGCTGGGGGTAGTTGTAAGAGCATCCCAAGTTCATGGTCATGCTGTTTTCTTTCATAGGCTGGACATTCACTGCCTGACATCCTACAAGCACCCCAATACCTAGTATGTGATGGTTAGCCATCCTGAGAAATTTGAATAATGCTTGACTTTGATGGTGGTAGTAGTTTGCTGCCTTGGGTCTAATACTGTGACTTTAATCATTGTCAACTTCAAGAAATCTATGGTCCTTGAGCAACAAAACAAAAACATCAGAGAAAGAAAAGGATGTTAAGCAGCTCATTATAGTCTATGCTACTCCTTCCCCGCACCACTAAACACATATCCTGACAAGTCCTTATGAATACAAGGTAAAAATTTAATCAAAGCAACATTTTAAGAAGTCCCATATCGTAGCCATGATTAGCTAATAAAATCCCAGTGGCCTGACGATATTCGTTTTCTGAGTTGTAATTTCCATTTTTACTGCAATTCATCTTTGTCTGAGTCTAGATCCATTTCTTTCCAGCTCTGGGCACTAGTTAATTTGAATAAATGAGACAAGTACCGCGGACAGGTGAATATCCATCATATTTTCCCATATCTCCAGGGACTGATAGCACCACACCCTCCAAAGTGCCCTCCTAGCACAGCCAGTTCTTGCCTAACACGCACTGTGCTAGCATCTAATGAGTTCAGACGAGGGCAGCCGAGACAGCGAATTGCCCAACAATTAAGGGTTTGGTCGGTCTGGGCTCCATGGCGCCTTATTCCCTCGAAGTTTCTGTGACGGATTAAGTGTTTGCAGCTTCCCACTGCCATCGCAACCTCTCCTTCCTTCAAGCCTGCTGTTAAGCTGTCAGGATAAACAATGGCCCTGCCTTGGGTCGCCCTCAATGTCCATCAGACTCAGAAAAGCAGACGGCTATTGTCACTGTTGGCTAAACTCCCATCTGAGGGCAATGTTTTTTTTTTTCCTCTGTGTGGTCCTCATCTGGCTGAAAACAACTTTCCAAAAAGCAATTAACTTTCCATTCAAAACGAGGTAAAACTATTTCTCCTCCCATCCTCTCCCTAAAGCTATTTCAAGTTTAAAATATCCAGTGCTTTCACTAAGTGATGCAACACGGGGAGATTTTGTTAGACGAATCTGTAGTTTAAGAACAACAAACCTCAATCCAGATCCATTCCTGCAGGCTCCAGGCCCTCGCTCAGAACTGATGGAAAGATTTTTCAGTTCTCTGGCCCAGGGCCATCATTTTAGCTGTAGTGTCTGCCCTGCTCTCTCATTCAGGCTACTACTTCCCAAGATCACTATTCCTTCAGTTGCATTCGCGTGTCCCCAACCACAGACCACAACCACACATAAACGCATATGCGGGCTAGCTCCGCTGGAAGTGCTTGCAAGAGATCACCATCTAGGGCCATGCAAGCCAAATATCAGAGTCGAAGACCACAAGAGGGAGTCAAGAAGCCCCTGGTGACCAAACTCCCACCTTCGCAGTTCCCTGAGTACTAACCTCAAGCTGCCACCATGGGTGGCACTAGCCACGTGGTTGCGTAGCTGTGTGCTTCAAGATGTGGTTGTAAGTGCGGAATACACACTGAATCTCCAAGACAACACAAGAACAAAAAATGTAAAATATTTCACTAATAAGTAATTCTTATAAAGGGTACGTGTGGAAATGATCATATTTCAAATATACTGAGATCCATATAGTGTATTGTTAAAATTAACTTTACCTTCTTTTTAAACTTTGAAGATATGGACTCTAGAAAATTTAAGGAGATACATATGGTTCACATTGTATTTCTGTTGGGCAGTATAGATGTGAATCTTTCTTGAGGGTACCACCACCCCTGGGTCCTAACCCCAAAGGCACCTCAGAGTCTAGTAAGAGAGATATCCCCTTGAAGGACTGTGCATTCTCTGGCAAAGAGGAAAGTGACATATGAAGAAGTCATGGGGTGGGATTACCAGCTCACTTCTGGTTCAGCCAGCTTGCCCAGGGGAAGGCACAGAACAGCCACATCTTTGCCACAAAGTCATCAGTGTGTGTGTGTCCATATTCCATGAGTAACACAGTCATTCGGTCTGTCTGACCATACTTGTGGAAGAACCAAGAGCTTTGTGTTGCTTATAGTCACATTCGGTGGGGGGGACGGGGTGTAGCAGTTTTCTGAGGCTGCTATTTGTAACAAATTACCACCTATTTGGTGACCTAAAACAACAGAAATTTATTCTCTTGCGTTTCTGGAGACCAGAAATCTGAGATCAAGGTGTTGGCAAGACCGTGCTCCTTCCGAAGAATCTAGAAATGAATCTAGACCCAGAAGCTTCTGGTGGATCCAGGTGTTCCTTGGCTGGTAACAGCATAGCTCCAAGCTCTGCTTCCATGACCCCATCAGCCTCCTCTTCTGTCTGTGTGATCTCCCCCTGCATTGTTCTTATATGACTTGTCTTTAGATTTAGGGCCCAAGATCTTTCACTGAATCACATCTTTTACCATATACAGTAACATTCTCAGGTCCAGAAATTAGGACTCAGACAATGTCTTCTTGGGGTCACTGTGAAGCCCACTACAGAGAGTCTCTTGCTAAGCAAGGAACTTCTGACTTTTCCTTGCCTGAATTTAGTTGGTATTTCAAAAGGTAGTGGTCATATACCCCTCTAACCTAGACTGAATAATAAATACATTTTATATTTTACTGAACTCTTATTTGTTCTAATGAAATATCTGACTACTTCTTATTCCAGGAATTTGGCAATAAAGTACCTCAAACCACAATCATTCTTGAAGCAGATGGAATTGTGTGCACATTTATAGTGCATGGGTTTCTTCTCTATACCACACTGGTATGAATGAAACCAGAACGCTGCATCAGGTTGGCTGAGAGCTAGTAATCATTGTTTGGTTGGAGGCCCTTCATCCAGAAAGACTGCTCTAAGCAGGACTTCATCGTTCAAGCCCTCTATGGTGTCTCTGAGTGCAGGTTGCAGACACCAGCACAAGAATGATCTGTAAACCTCTGACTATGTCAACTCCTCACCCTCTCCCCACATCAGGGATGGGGAGTCCTGAGAACTGACTGCATTTCTACCAAATCCCCCTGGTGATTTTCAATAAAATAGCATTTGAGAATCATTCCATCATTAAGGAAATGTGAGGCCATGAGTCAGCTCCCAGAGGCTCCCAGGGCTGACCGCAGTGATTAGCCACTGTCCTGCAAGAATGGTATAAATGCAAGGCATCGAACCATAAATCACACAGTGAGGATTTTATAGTCTTCACCTCTCACTTTGTTGCCAGTCTGTCTTTAACATCTACCACTGGCTTATCTCTCTGTGTAGCAGAGAAAGTGAACAGGCCTCCATGACTGAGACTAGTCAGATCACAGCAATTACCCAAAGGGTGACAGCATTATTTGGTTGTTATTCATAGTAAATGACAGAGGCTTTCAATTTTGAGTTGTGATACTCAGTTTCCCTTTTAATATAATGTATTATGAAAATAAGTAAGTCCATCTAAAAGAAAACATAAAGAAAATAATAATGCAGAGAGTAAGATCACTGGGGAGGTGGCATTACTGAATTGTATTTGGAAAGTATTATTTATTATGGTCAATTTTAGGAGTCAACTTGACTGGTTAAGGGATGCCCAGATAGCTGCTAAAGTTTTGTTTCTGGACAGTCTGTGCAGGGTGCTTTTGGAAGAGATTAACATTTAAATCTGGACTAAGAAAGGAAGACCCACTCTCACACAATGTGGGTGAGACCATCCAGTCAGTTGAGGGCCTGAATAGAACAAAAGGCAGATGAGAGGTGAATTCATTCTCTCTCATCTGGAGCTAGGACACCCATCTTCTCCTGCCCTAGTAGAAGACTCAGGAGAGCCAATGGTGTAGTTCCAGTTCAAGCCAGCAGGTTCAAGGCTTAAGTTTCAGTCCAAAGGCAGGAAAAGACTGATGTCCCAGCTCAAGCAATCAGGCAGGTAGTATTCCTGCTTACTTGGTCTTTTGTTCTATGCAGGTTTTCACCTGATTGTATGAGACTCATCCACCTTAGGGAGGGCAATTCACTCCACTCATTCTACTGATTCAAACATTAATCTCATCTAGAAACATTAATCTCATCTAGAAACACCTTCACAGGCACTTTCAGAATAATGATTGCCCAAATGTCTAGTTATCCCATACTCCAGTCAAGTTGACACATAAGATTAACAATCACATTGATCACTGCAACACCAGTGATTAGGAGTAAGTGCAAAAACGTGTGTGTGTGTACGTGTGTGTGTGTGTTCATGTACTTGTATATGTGTGTGTTTGTGCCCATGTGCATGGGCATGGGCAGGATGTAGTCCCTTGCATCGCAGGGCTTACTCCAGCAGGAGCAGTTAATTTTCAAGTTGACCAGATGGCCAGATTGGGATGTTCATGTATTTTCTGTCCAGGATAGCCTTGCTTATGAAGGTATCTAGCACCTGACCCATAAATGTCACCTGACTAAGAAAGTGGACCCATCTGGCAAAACTCTTTAGGAAAGTTTGACATTTTTGATTCATACCCAATTAATATGCAGAACTAGCTCTCACAATAAAAAACCTGGCACACTGAAATCTAAAGGTAACCAACATTATACTCCCTTCCCACTGTAGGACTCATTTGCTTTGAGCTAAAATATTAAACTAGAAAGTCACTAACCAAAAGGATAGCAATTATAAAAGGCATTAATAGAAAAGATTTGAGAATAGTTTGTTTATTTACAGGATGAATGTCCTTTAAAAAACAAATAACTTATGGTAAAAATATAAATCATCAAGGACGGTATGATATGGGTATATTTCCATTGAAGCTGAATATCATCTAAACCTTTGACTAATATTATTCCACTCCTTTAGCAAATATTTTTTAATACCTACTATAAACCAAAGAAAGACAGCCTAGGGCTGAGCTTTAGGAACTATTAAGTCAAAAGTATACTTTTTGAAAAACTTAAATGTAGTTCTTTCACTGATCTGCTCATAACTGTTGGTGGCTCCCTCTTACTGCTCAGAAAAGGTACAAACAATCTCATGTGTTTTCTGAGGCCACGAAGGCCTATTCTTCTCTTGTCCCACTCGTGGCCCCTCTCTCACCATTCCCCAGTCACATTGTTCCATTTCTCCAGAGCTTAGATTGTTGATGCTTTTCCTCAAAACAACAAGATGGTAAATATTTTAGACTCAGTGTTCCATAAAGTCTCTATTATAACTGTTCAACTCTGCCATTGTGTCATGAAAACAGCCTCAGATGTATGGGTGTGGCTGTGTCCCGATAAAACTTTGTTTATAAAAACATACAGTCAGACTGACTCTGCTCTACTGACTCTAGGCCTTGTCCACACTCCTCCTGCCACTGGGGAAGTCTTTTTCTTCTTGCCTGGCTAACTCCTGCTCTTCCATTAGGTTTCAGTAACTACTCCTTTCCCAGGGAACACATCCCTGACTCTTCAGAATGGATTGTGTCTTTTAGAACAGTTATTCTGATTGTAATTAAAGTGTATGTGTGTGTAAGAAAGAGATGGTTCAATGTCTGCCTCTCCGCGAGTCACCAGGAACAGCCTACTTTGTTCATCATTGTATTCCCAGCATGGCACCTGGTAAAGTCTTAATGAATAACTGTCCATCAAATTGATAACAAAATGAATAATTTTCTTTTTTAAAATGTATGGATGCATAAAAGCCAGGAAAAGTTTGCATCCTTGATCTTACCCAGATGGGCATATGAATAAATCCTTATTTGGTTTCTTCATAGCTCCACTCCTCAGGCATGGCGATTGGATCAACACAACTGGCTTTGTTTGCTTTTCTTTTTTTTTTTAAGTTGTAGTCTCACTCTGTCGCCCAGACTGGAGTGCAGTGGCCGCTCCCAGTTACTGCAGCCTCGACCTACTGGGCTCGGGCGATCCTTCCGCCTCAGCCTTCCAAGTAGCCGGAATTACAGGCATGCACTACCACGCCTGGCTGATTTTTTGATTTATTGTAGAGATGAGGTCCCGCTGCCCAGGCGGGTCTCGAACCCGCGGGTTCAGGCAATCCATTCACCTCAGCCTCCCAAAGGCGCGGGATTACAGGTTGAGCCACCGAGCCCAGCTTGTTTGCTTTTCTTGTGCAGCAATGTCCCTGGGGAGTAGGTGAGCAGCTCTCTCTAAGTTTTCCTTCCACTCAGCAGTGCTGGAACTTGGTGTGAATTATTGAGCTTCTCTGATCTACTTGCTTAACCTACAGGGCTGTTATAAGGATGAACATGGCAGCCTACCTCACCATCATGTTAAAAGTACTCCCCACCCATAGTTTAGTACACTGGTATTTCCTTCTATGTGGAAAATCTACTGCAGGCACTGAAAAACCCAAGAAGAGTCTAGAATGCCACTAGCACTGTCTGACTCATCATCAGTGAGTTAGCATTATCTCTGGAAAGATTGTAAATGTCTTATTTCTCTCTTCTTTATTGGCAATATCAGATCTAGTTAAAATGTTTTTCAAGAAAAATATTGGTAGAATTTGGTATGAAATATACTCTTAATCTCTACCTTAACAGTATTTATAATAGAGAAATATTAGAAATAATCTATGTCCAAAATCAGGGAACATAAAAGATAGATCATGATGCACATAGCAATTAAATTGCTTATAAAACATCTTTAAGAACAGGAAGATGCTTATTATGATGTTAAACAACAGTCAAACAGATCAAAGATTGCCTGTGTATAATAAAACAAAATATTAGAAATGCCTTCCTCTTCTGAATGATATTAAGGTTGATGTGTGAATGTATATGCACGAGTGTGTGTAAATGTGTGTCTGTGTATATGAGTTTATGTACGTGTGTTCACTTTTCTGTATTTCCCTAGTTTCCTACCCTAAGCAAATATGACATTGGTGACCAAGGGAGATGGCTGTCTGAGTCTCATGGATGGCTCCCCAGAAAGATCTCAGAAGAGGTGGAAAGGCACCAAGCCTTTGTGGACTACTTTAGAAGTTAAAGGTTTGAAAACTCCATGGAAAATGCAGCCAAGTCATGACTGTTGCCACCATGGCCACCAGTAGATTTCAGACAGGGCATTGTCTTCCCAGAGTCACCCACTAGGAAAGGGTGGGACCATCAGTAGGGAGCTCTGAACAGCTCTGTTCCCAGCTACTTGTAGAGGGGTATGGAGCTGCGGCTACCTTCTGCCAAGAACATATAGTATGCACAAGTTTCAGAAGTAGCTCCTGACCTGCGTTATTATGGTTGGGCCTTATACTCAATATTTCATTAAATCCTCAAAAAGTGTTAGGCATGGAGGCTCACACCTATAATCTCAGCCCTTTGGGAGTCTAAGGTGGGAAGATCACTTAAAGTCAAAAGTTCATTTGAGACCAGTCTGGGCAACATAGTGAAACCCTATCTCTACAAAAAAAATTTTAAAAATAACATATTTTTTTAAATCCTCAAAATATGTCTCAGAGGCCATTGCTGTCACCATCCCTATTTTACTGATGATAAAACTAAAAGTTTAAAATATTCCTTCAATTGACCAAGGTCTCACCGCCAGGTTTAGTTTAGGTTCAATACATAATAAATTTCTCAACAACTAAGAAGAGCATAACAAACCTCTCCACTTGACCCAATTCCTAAGATTCTCTGCTGGATTCCTTTGAACTAACTTCCTTAGTTATCTTCTGGTTTTTCTTGGGCTTTATCCAGGCTACCCTTTCCCGACATAGGTGGGCTCCCCTTTCCTGACATAGGACCTTTATGAACTCAACAATCATGTGTTGCAAGCCTGCATTCCATGTAACACTGTGCCAGACTGGAGTTTGAGAGGCTACTCAGTATGCCAGCACCCAGTCCAAAAGCAGTGGGTGAGGGTATAGATAAGGATAACTAGGTCTTGATGCCATGGCTAAGTCATGATTCCTATGTGAACTCATCTGAGTCTGGCAGCCTGTGTGTCAGATGCAAAAAGTTCAGACTCTTCTAACCACACTGGCCACTCTTTGCTAGGCAGACAACTTGACTCCAGCTGGTGGGGATGGAGTGTCCCGTATGGAAGGGAACCTTCACTGAGATGGGGAGAGTGTAGAATGTCAATAGCGAAAGGAAAGAGCTGGTGCAGGAAGAGATTCTGAAACAAGAGGAGGGAGTACCCTAGCCTAACACATGGAGGAGAGAGGGCACTTAGGTGGAGAAGGAAACCAGTAAGCCCTGAGGCAGGAGGGATGCTCTGAGAAGATCCTGTCCCAGACACTCACTCACTTAGCTTTCTAATCTGGGAAGTGCTAACTTGTGAAATAGCAACAGTGGGAGCAAACTGAGCCTGGGACTTGGGTCCTGTTTCATCCGGAAGATTCCTCCACTGGCAGTCGCTCCAGCCAGCCTGCAGATTTTCTTCCTCTCTGTAAACCATCCCACAGGTCTTGGCAGGTGGGTAAGGGACCCATTAAATAAACACAAAGGACTGAGCAAGTGCAGCTGAAGGCTATGGGATACGATGTGTGTTTTAAGAAACCACCTAGCCAACACATCCAGCTCTGTCTTCAGAAACTCAATCCAGCCATCAGGATTCTCAACTTTGCACCATGGTGTTGATTGCTTCATGCTAGTTGAGTGTCCCCCAGGTTGACTGTTCAGTTGACTTTATTGTACCTGTCTTCTGCTCCCAGGTACCTCCCGGTGCCTGGGCAGAGAACATGGACTGACTGGGAAGCAGCTTTGGTTCACGACAGGCAGATCCCAGGACTTTGGTGACAGTCTTTTTTCCCTCAGTGACAGAGTTCTCATCTGTGAAATGGGATGTGTATACCCAGTGACCAGGGATGGGACTAGGGTGAGGGGAGGGAGGACAAATTTTGCCTTGCAGATAAAATTTAAGAAGCTGCCCTCCAATTTTACAGATACAGAGAATGAGTGCCTCTTTAAATTGTGTGCCCTGCCGGGCTCAGTGGCTCAGCCTGTAATCCCGCGCCTTTGGGAGGCTGAGGTGAGTGAATTGCATGAGCCCGCAGGTTCGAGACCCGCCTGGGCAACTTGGCGAGACCTCATCTCTACAATAAAATCAAAAAAATTAGCCGGGCGTGGTAGCGCGTGCCTGTAATTCCAGCTACTTGGAAGGCTGAAGTGGAAGGTTCACCGGAGCCCAGAAGTCTGAGGCTGCGGTGGCCGGGAGTGGCCACTGCACTCCAGTCTGGGCGACAGAGCGAGACTCCAACTCAAATAAATAAATAGTGTGCCTTTAAATTAGGCACTTTCTTGCCTCACCCTAGTGTTGGCCCTGGTGTGGCCGGGAGTGGCCACTGCACTCCAGTCTGGGCGACAGAGCGAGACTCCAACTCAAATAAATAAATAAATAAATAAATAAATAGTGTGCCTTTAAATTAGGCACTTTCTTGCCTCACCCTAGTGTTGGCCCTGGTGTGGCCTCACAAGTTTCTAAAGTCCAGTGATCTGATCACCCATACTTTTGTTCCCAGAAAGCAGGTTGTTGGGGAAATGAGGGGGGTTGGTGTAGGATCTCTTTTCCCATCTGGGTGAGACCTGTTCTGTACAGCAAAGCCAGGAGATGCCTTTTCAAGGACATGGACCTTGATTCCTTACTGAGGTTCACATTAGCAAGTGCATCAAAGAACAGAATAACCAGAAAGGAGAGGGGTCAGCCCCATCGAAGGAGAGCATTTCATGAAAGACGGATGGGCAGCTGAGCCATGTGGATAGAATCCCAGAGGAAGATGATAAGCAGGAGCAGATGGGAGGTAGCTCTCTAGTCCAGGGGAAGGAACCATAGTTACATAACACAAACACATCCCCGGTCTCCATGTGCCGGGGGCTACAGATCGAGGCCACAGTCTCTTTACCATCCAACTCAGAAGACAACCAGTCTCAAGAGTCTTTGAGGGCTCATTGTTCAATATGAACTGAAGAAGACACGGAGAACCTGAGGTCACTGTGTAAAGCCATCTGTGCTATACCAGTGTCCACTTGTGCTTTTGAAGTGACGAGGTCACCCTTTTGGGAAGAGTCCACTTGCTCCCCTTTCCAGCAGACACACTTGCAAGCATATCATATGACCACCAGGATGTAAATGCATGCCACCTGTGGAGGCAGGTGAGTGAAGGAGAGCCTGGATGCATCTGGTATAGGGAGGGCAGTGGGGGCACAAGAGAGGTCATGGTCACTTTCAAAAATCTGGTGCAGTCTTTGAGGAAGCAGAAAGATTTCAGGGGCTTTCACTCCTGCACACTGCTGAACAGTGCCAGATACAATCTGATTTTTTTATGCTGAAGTCTCAGCACAGAAAACAGACAGGACTGCAGGCACTCATTAGAAAGTTTATATTCTTAGTGCTGTGTGTTTGTGTGTGTGTAAACATACTTTAGCTGTTGGAAATATAAACATCTTGCATATTTTATTTGTTTTTCTGCCAACTAAGAAAAGGCTTTCCTTTGGGTTTGTAATCTGTAATCCCCCTGGAAGTCCAGGATGTAATCTGATAGAAGAAACTAAAACCCAGCAAGACTTTACAGGATACCAATTGGCTATTCTTGGGAAGTGGTTTCTCCCAAGATTGTTTTCATTGTGAGAATGTCTTTTTACAAGGCCATTATAGAATACCAGGTATGACATTTGATTGGACCTTCCTTTAAAAAGGTCAGGTTTGCTTTAATAATAGTACTTGTCATTACTATGCATGATAGGAAAATACTGGCGACTTGACAGACCTAAGGCAGAATGTATTTTTTCCAACCATTTGATTAAGACCTTCTAAGGCCTGTAACCCAGCAGTGTACATAAATATGGCAATATGGTAGTAATTATAATGTGTGAACAGGGCAGGAGGGTTAACTCTGTTTCATTTCGACACCTGAAGGTGGCCAGAGAAATGTCAGTTGAAAATAGCTGTATAAAACCATGTTCCTTTCTGCTCCCAGGAAGCCAGATACACATTTGACATTAGCCAAAAAGTCAATAAGTGATAAAGAAAACAAATCACTCAAACCATATTGCATCATCCATCTTTCACAGATGGATATCATCATGGGACAATTGTACTCATTCATGAAGTCTCAAATAAAGATAACTTTGTTAACCTAACTACTTAAAGTAGACCCAAAGAACCAAACCCCTTGTTACTAAGCAAGAGAACAGAGAACTAGCCCTCATAATACCCGCCCATGAACCTGGATCACAATCATAGTGGTCCAGGTGTTTGTGTCATCCTAGCACCTGTGCCCCTGCCTGAATCTCCCCTGGGCTTGAAGCAGCTTCTTAATACTCTTCCTTGGATCACTCATCCATGTTACTATATCAGCCCAGGGCTATGAGAATCCCCAGTGGTGTCCCAGGCCTTAATGCATGCAATCCCAATGCTGTCCTTTCCCATGCATCCACTTATTGTTCTGAGGCTGCAGCATGGCCCACACTACAGTTCAACCAAGTCCCTACAGTTTTCTAAACTGCCTGTGACTCATACTTGGACTCCAGGCCCCCGTGAGTTACACTCCAGTAATCAGAGTACCTGTTGGCCTGAAACGGGCCCATGGTCCCCAGCTCTGTTGTGTGAGCCGAAGCCCTTCTCTCAGAACCTTTGAAAAATTCTGTGGGGCTGGACTGCTTGCTTGTACATAGGCCCTGAGAACTCAGTAACAAAACTACTGATGGTCCCATCAAAGGTATTAAGTCCTTATTTAACACTCATATTCACATCTTTTTCTACTACCCTTGACCAAATCACACACTGCTGTCCCTCCAGCAGTTACTCCAAGGACAGATGTACAAGTTCACCCTAGATCAGTGACTCCCCTCAATTTGTCTTTGACACTCCTGGAAAGCTCCCAGATCTAGCACTAGCCCAGTCTAAAGTAGCCAGGTTGCCATGATGATCCCTGTGTTCTGTTTTCCAGTAAGAAATGAGTGTTCATATTACAAGATAATGGAACTCCATCCCAACACCAGAGAGTTGAGGAGTAGCACAGTTCATTCAAAGATCCAACTTCTGTGCATGAACCATTCTCAGAGTAAAGGATACGCAGTCTGCCACTGGAGTGGAGAACTCATTGTATAATGATTGGGGAAAATCACAGTCATATTGTGACTTTTTGTGTGCAAAAAACAGGGACTTCAGCATCAGGCATTCCTGAATACAGCTCTTGGGTCTACCATCTACCAGTCTTCAGACAAGATACCTAGCTCAATGCCTCAGTTTCCTCATCTGTAAAATGGGAATATTCTAGCCATTGAAGGACTATTGTGAAAATCAAATGAGATGTTAAATTTTTTTATGTATGCAGCTTGTCACCAAATGTTACTCTTCTTCCCTCTAATCTCCATTCCAAAATCAAGTCCTCAACCACATCTCCCTGACCTGCCCAAATACCATTACAGCCCTGAATCCTAATCAAGGCTGCCCATTAATCGCTTAGAAGGGCACAAGTATTATGGGAGGTCTTGTAAGCAGTTGGCTTGGCAACCTAGAGGTATATTGTGACTCCATTATTTGCAAGCTGTCTAGTCTTTGTCAAGTTATTTCATCTCCCTGCCGCAGGTTCCTCAGTCATAAAATGAAAACACAGCAAGTCACACTCACCACAAAGAATCATTGAGATAAATAACTATTATTGGTAAAGCACCCATGACAAATGCTAGCTCCAGCTCCTACCCTCCTTCTCTTCTCTTCTGCTGCACCAATGGTCTGGAGGGCTCTGGTGAGAGTGAGCTTCGGAATTGTTTTTGCCCTGTCCTCTTTGACATTCCCAAGGTCTGCAGAAAGGGAGGTCAAAGCCATACTTCCTGTTTTGCCCCCAACCAAGGGCTGTGTGGGAACATGCTTCTCTCATGCCTCTCCAAGTTCACTTCCAACTCTATAATTCCATTCTTCAGTCCTCTCGCCAGCTCTCTTAAGGAAGATGCAGTAGACCACAGCAGATGGATGAAACCATTCCTTGGGCTGTTCCCATTTCTTTTCTTCTTTTTTCCCCACAGCACTTGCCCCAGTTTCTTCCACCCTAATCTCATCCTAACAACCTTTGCCACTCAAAGCTCTCTTGCTCCTCCTGTAAAGTTAAAACAACAACAACAACAACAACAACAAGTCTTGGTGGACTGAGTATGGAGATATTTCCCAGATCTTGAAACCTACTTAAGATTTAACTTACACCAAAATTGGGCCAAAGCAAAAACAATCCATCAAAAAAATCCTTACACACACACACACACACACACACACACACACACACACACAGAGAGAGAGAGAGAGAGAGAGAGAGAGAGAGAGAGAGAGAATATGTTTGCAACAAATATCCCTGGAGATTTTCTTCAAATTATCCCCTGAAGAACACAGATCCATGTGCTATACACAGCATGGAGGATGTTTCCATGTGTTTGCTTCAGTTCTTACGGAGTGACTGACTCAAAGCCAGTCAAAGAGAACTAATCAGCCACATCTACCTTTCCAGGCAGGTAGCTGGGATACATGAGTCTCTCGGGGACCTGGAAAGAGAATTGCACTTGAATATGTAGTCTTAGAAAATGCAGTTCAACTGTGCAAATATTTGCTTGGCCTCTCCATGCTTCAAGAAGTATCCCCAAGGATGCTTGCTATAGAGGCCAGTGGAGCAGCTGAGGTGGTCTTGCTCTGGTTTTCTTTCCTGAGCAAGCACTTCACAGTTGCCTGACACTTTGAATCGTGTAAACCATAAAATTAACAATGGCCCAAAAGATCGAAAGCCAAATAGGCCAGTACAAAATAAGTAATAGTACACAGGCTTCATTTCTGGCATGGCGAGTGAATGCCTTAAACTAAGCAGGAAAATAAAGATCTGGTTGAATACATCTCCCCTCAACTTCCTAGCAGGAGGCATAGGCTACCTCCCAACATTTTGGAAATGAATCAAGAATTATGGCAGTTACTTACTATCCAAAAATAAAATCTCCAAACAAACTAAAAAATAGAATTAGTATTTTTGAGGACCTGAAAATATTTTAAAATAAAAGTTATGCTGATTTTTAATTATAATATACCCAAGTGGATACATAAAAGTTATCCTCATAAAATATATATAACAATACTTCTTTTTGACACCCAAAAGCATATGGCGTGTTTACATCTGCCAACTCTCAGTTCCAATTCTAGGAGATTTTTATGACTGGAAAACACAGTATGTAATGAGCAAATGTATTACTAAACTAAGCATGGCTTTGGGTGCTTACTGCTAAGGGAAAAGCTCAAGTAAATAAAGTGAGAAATTATTTCACACTAAATAAAACCTTCAGCAGACTTCATAAATCTTCTCCCTGCCCCCAGAAAGTCCATATCTGTTCCCAGCAACACATTCTGACAGCAGCACATGCCAAGCCTTGCATAACACGCACTGCATTTGGAAAGATGCATGGGTCGAACCTGCTCTGGAGTTGTTGCTGAGTTCTCATCATGGTAGGAATGGCACTGACATGCCAGGAGAATCCCATGTGCAGAAAGGAGCCAACCTAAAGAGGTTCAGGCCACGGACTGATTCATCCACCAACCGAAACCATTCCATTCAGTGTGGTGTGGGAGTACCATGAGACACAGCCCCCTAGGATGCTGACATTCCACCAGGCAGATAATGAGTGAATAAAACAAAATGCATGAGTAAAAAAAGATGCTCAAGCTAATAGCACAGTGAGCACATGTGGAGCCCTTTTTCTGTGCCTGTTCAAGGCCGAGTGCTTTGTAAGCATTGGCCTATGCTAAGCTCTCGTCCCAAGCCCTGTGAGGTGGGAGGTGCTCCTCTAAGGTCTGACTATTGGAGAAACAATCCTAGGCCTGCTTCTAGAAACTCTACAAGCTTCAACTTGTCTTTCAATAGCCCGTTTTCTAACTTCCTGTACTTGCCTCACATGTATTTTTGTAAGGTGCTTTAAATCACTTTGGAACATATGATAACTTTACAAGAACTTGTTTACTAAATTTTTAACATGTCTGAACTTAAGCTCTTTATCATCTCTCCAAATCTGCTTCTTTTTTGCGTTAGGCTATTTTGGTTAATACAGCTCCAGTTCCCAGAACTCAAACCCTATAGTTGTCTTTGCTGAGTCCCTTGTGCCTTCCAGGCTTTGTGTCCCCACCCTGCCTGATAAAGTACTAGTCATTGTCCATTCCTCCAGCAGTATCTTCCTGGCTCGTTCTCTTATTTCCATTCCCACTACTGTCATCCTGGGCAGTACATAGTACATTGAAAACCTGAAATATGGAAATATTCTTCCAATTGGTCTTCCTCTTTTCAGTCTGTCTCCCTGGAAACCATTATATATGCTATTACCCTAATTAGCTTCCCAAGGTAGGGTACTTTTCATATCAACCCTCTTATCGAACCTTGGGTTGCACTTTGTGTGTATCCCATCATTTATCCATCCATGCACCTACTCACCCATTCAACTATTTCTCTATCCATTCATCCATCCATCATTTATTCATCCATCCATTCATCTATCCACCCATCCACCAACCCTCACATTCATCCATCCACCTATTCCTCAGTTATTCACCCATCTATCCTCCCATTGACTCGCCCACACACTCATCTATTCATCCACCCATCCACCCATCCACCTACCTACCCATCTACTCATTCATCCATCTATATACATCTCTACACATCCACAGAAGTATTATTGAGCCCCTTTTCTGTGTCAGCCCAGAAATAAGCAATTTACATGCATTCACTCATTCTTTACCTCCTTCCCAATTCTGTGAGGAGGCTGTATCTCCTCTCTTGAAGAAGTAGGCAGTGATGAGTACTTTATTGGGTAGGTTAGAAAAATAAATCCTGGAAAGTACAAGTGACTCAACAAGGGGTTTGAGTTCTAAAGGACTGGAGCTACCACTAACCAACATAGGAAAAACCAGAAGAGAGATGCAGATTTGGGGAAATTAATAATAGCTTTGAGTTGCAACATGTTGGATTTAGTCAATAAGTCCTTGTAAAGGTAAATTCAGACTTTGAGGAAGGACTGCAGTCTAGATTTAGGAGCACAATATATGGTAAAAATTGGTGTCATTTTTTTGATTAAAGAGATTACTGAGAGAGGCTATAGGAAGAAATGAATAAAGGACAAAAAGGCAAATTTAGAAGAACCCAAATATTCTGGATTTAGAGCAGGAGTCAGGAAACGTTTTCTATGAAGAGCCATATAGTTAATATTTTAGGCTTTGGGGGTCACAAAGTCATTGTTGCAACACTCAACTCTGTCATTGCTGCTGAAAAGCAGTCATCAACAATATGTAAATGAATGAATGTGACTATGTTCCAGTAAAACTTTATTTACAAAAATAGGTGGTGGTTAGATTTGGGTCAAGGGTCATATTTTGAAGCTCCTTGGTTTAGAGGATGAGAAGAGACATCAAAGCTGTTTAAAAAGGAGACACTGAGGCAGAGGAGAGGGAGAGCAGGTAGGGGCCACCTGCATTGAGTATCTCTTTGTGCTAGGACCCTGTGAGATGGTTTTGCATCTTCATCTCATGTGTTTCTCTTGGCCATGCCATCTGTACAGAAGAATGATGACAGAGAATTACCCAGCTACAAAGATATGTGGGATACAGAGAGTCTAGTTGTCTCCTCTGCCTAGGGGTGATAGGTGAGTGCACAGAAGTCAGGATGGGGGGGGACTTAAAAATGAAAGCTTAGACCAATGCTTCAAAGAGGTAGAGGAGGAAGAGATGAGATTCTCCTTGTTGGAGAAGACAGAAGTAAGCCTTCCTCCACCTCATCCTGCCTCCCCAGGACTTTCCATGGACCTCTGCAGTTCTGGATCTTCTAGAACCAGGGCACTTGCAGGACTCCTGGGCAGTGGGACTGGATTTCTTGGGTGCCTTCCATCAATACTTCTCCAGCAGGACTATTTTCACTTTTAGGAACTTCCCTTTCCTCCATCAAGAATCTCACATCAGGATGACTGGATTCTTCTTTTCAGTGTCCTTTTAGAGACTCCCCCCTTTCTCTACCTGAATCTCACTAGAGGGGGCTCTTGAAGGTGATTCAGAGATAAGGTGCTAATGGCCAGGAAAGTCCATCCTGGAGTGTACTTAGGGGAGCCCTAAGCCACTCGCTGCTCCAGACCCAGGGCCTTAGCCCCTACAGGACAACTTAGTCCATGTGAGGTGTCAAAGTCCACTTCTCTCTCCCGCAGCCCTGCCTTTCTGCTCACACAGGTTCCTCCTCCATCCTCTTTCCTGTCTGTCTTTGGCACCTTCCCAAGAATTTTATCAAATGCCTCCTATGCTGCCGATTCCTGCCCCAGCAGCAGTGTTATGACAGCTCTCACACTGGAGGCATGCCCAGTAGTGGAGTTGCAGGGCACCCAATGGGACAGTCCTTGTGTGTGAGGGGCAGAAGCTCCTCCTGCAATATCCCATTCACAGCAGTCACTTCAATCAAGCTTCTTCTCTTGTTGGCCAGAGTAGGCCGCATCAGCCTCTGCCTGACAGGTGAGATTGCTGCAGAAATTTCAGAAGCTAAGTCCAATGATCTTCCCTTAAAAGCAAACCCAAAACCAGAAAACAAAACACTCTCTCTTCTGCAAGGTCAGAATGACAGAAGGGAGAAAGGCGTCCTTTGGTGTGGCTAGTTGCTCAGTTGTTAGGGCTGTCTGGGTTGGGTCGACTGTCCATCCAGAAAGCTGCAGTAGTCCATAGGCAAGGACTGGACAGTGGCCCCAGAGGTAGGTACTACAGGCTGGGGCTGGGGACACTTCTGAGTTGAAATCAATGAGATTAGCTGCAGAGAATGAGGGAGTTGGAGGGTGGGTCATGACCCCAGGTGAGAGAGGCAGGTGAATGGTGACACTTTTGTCCCTGGTAAACACATGGATGGAGTTTGGGGTGGGGGTGGGAAGGTTCTGCCTCCTAAATTTTAGTACCAGCTGAGTGCTTTCTGTAGTTTGAAGGGGAGCTAGCACATTCAGTTCCAACATGCTAGGTGGGAGCTACCTACAGGACAGCCACGTGGTTCTGTCCAGCAGCAGCTAGACCTACAGAGAGATGGGGATTTGGAATTCATTCTGTCTTGTACCAAGAGCTAACTCTTGAGAGAAGATGACCTTTCCTACCAAGGGAGACTGTGTAGGGCAAGAAGAAGCAGGCTGGGCTTGGTGGCTCAGTCTGTAATCCCAGCACTTTGGGATGCTGAGACAAGTGGACTGCTTGAGACCCACTCAGGCAACGTGGAGAGACCTCATCTCTACAATAAATCAAAAATTAGCAGAGCGTGGTAGCACATGCCTGCAGTTCCAGCTACTTGGAAGGCTGAGGCAAAAGGATCTCCGGAGCCCAGCAGGTTGAGGCTGCGGTGGCCAGGAGCATGCTACTGCACTCCAGTCTGGGCAACGGAGTGAGACTCCAACTCAAAAAAAAAAAAAAAAAAGAAGAAGAAGAAGAAATAAGCAGATAAAACTCATAGCTCCGGGTAACCTCAACACTGGGAGCTACAGGAAAGGAGTGCTGTTGTCTGTCTGTCTTCTCAAGGAAGAATTCCCCAGATCATCTTGTTCTGTCACTTTCCTGTGAAAAGGAACTCAATGACTCTGTGATGAATGAATGAATGAATTTGAGGTCCTTACAGTAGCTACCCTTCAACTTTGGACAGGTTGCTTTAATTCCCTCACTTTTTGTCTGTTAATCTATGAAATGCAAATAATCCCACAGGGTATGAGAAGAAAGTGATATGTCACAGATGAATATCCAACCCAGCAAGGACTTTGCCTCCTGTGGATCACCTTCCCGTCCTGGGTCATACTTTTCTTCTCTGTAAACAGAAGCTGTTGGACTAGATGTTTTTGGGGGTCTCTTCTTGATGACATTTCAGGACCCTAAATGCACAAATTAATGCACAGACCTGGAGGGGCACATGGTCAATAGAAGAGCATAGAGCCCAGGATGGTGGGAGCAGTGCCTCCTTTCCATGAGTGTAGTTGACATGGCAGGAGTCCTGAGTCTTGGTTCAAACCTGAGATAAGACACAGCATTTCTCTTTTCCAATAACTGTCATGACTGACATGTTCACAGGGCTCCCTCTGCCCCAGGGGAATGTAGAAATGTGGAAGCAAAGGCACTCCCAGGCACACCCTTTATACACCAAGAGGACTTTCCCTGCTAATTGAGTACAATCTTGCAATGCTCTGACCACGAGTGCCTTTTCTTTTGAGGAAAGCTAGAGAAAGGAATGTTGACAAGGTGAGCAATGGAGCCTGAGCAAATGAAGTCTGCAAGTTTATGCACTCTAAAGCTAAAACTGTAGGATTGTGATTTCCCCACATCCTAACTTGGTATTTATCTTATTATACAACTCTGGCAGGTATCCTGGGGGTAGATCTTATAACCGTTTATAGATGAGTGGATTCAACATTTGAAGGAAAATGTAAGGTCTGTCTTTTCCAACCCTGTAGCCAATAAAAGAGACAGGACATTCTGAAACATGAAGTTAAAAAGGCAAACAAATAATTCCCTAGGAGTTAGACTATGATATTTGCACATGGGGAGCAGGCCTAAGTAGTGTTCAAAACTCACTTTCAAGAGAGGCATTGCTCCCTCACCCATAAAGCTCCACTGTACTTCCATCTGAGGATAGAAGGCACTGAGAAGACAGGAGGTGACCAACCAATGGATCCCAGGACAAAGGGCCCAAGGAGGAAAGATGTAGGCTGGGAAGAGGGTGTCCTATTCAAGGGCAAGACAAGGCCAGTATCAAATGCATGCTCACCACAGGCATGGATGTGTTGGGCTCCCCAGGCCTGATGATGTGAACTACAGCAGAATTGTTACAGGCAAGGGCTTGGGACTCAGGCAGAACCACAATGTCCCTGTCCAACTACTTGCGAGCTCTGCTGTGTGGCCTTGGACTTGCTGCTTTATCTAAGTGTCATCTTCCTAATATGTTTTCATATAGAACAGCCTTTGATGAATGTTAGTTAAAAAACTATCTCACACAATTACCCCCTTTTTAAGCACCTGTGGAATAACGCTGCCTCACCTCCAGGAAGTGAATGCATGGTCAGGCTGTTCGCCAGCCCCGCCCTCACCAACCTTTCCTTCTTTATTTGTGTCACATTCCTGAGAGATAGAGGGCATTCTGCTCTCAATGATACCCAGGGCTCCACTCTACCAGGCAGTTTCATTTTTTACCAACTCTACTTGTTAGAGCATAGATCATATATTCTAGGACCATTTTGCAGCAGAAACCGTCTCTGAAATTCTCTACTTCAACCTGACATGTTATACACAAGGACAGCAGGATTAGGACAGGACCTACCCAAGCTCTTCAGTGGCAGATGCAAAATAGCCATGGCCCAGGCTGTCAAGGACACCAGTGTCAATGCTCGCCCTGTGTCAAAAGAAGCACCATCAGCCTGAGGCTGTGAGAGAGGCTGAATTCAGGAGTGGCAGTGCTCTGCTCTGATGTTGAGTCATAAATGCACAAACCCAGGGACTAGACATAGAATATGTGGTAGAAACATCTGCCCAGGGTCCTTTTAAGGAGCTTGCCCCATGGGGGTGAGTCTTCAGGCAAAAACTAAGCAGGATTAGGAATGGCTGGCCAAAGAGAGGCTGTGCCTACACCAGGGAGTCTCAGGTAGAAAGGTCCAGAAGGGGAAGTAGTCATTTCCTATTGTTGCTGTACAAATACCATAAATTAAATGGCTTAAAACAACACAAATGCATTATCTTACAGTTCTGGAAGTCAGACATCTGAAATGGGCCAAAGTAAAGGTGCTGACTGGGCTGGTTCCTTCTGAAAGCTCCAGGAGAGAATTTATTTCTTCATCTTTCAAGCTTCTGGAAGTCACTTGCATTCTTTGGCATGTGGCCCTTTCTCCATCTTTAAAGCCAGCAAAAGTGACCAAGTCCTTCTCACCTGTATCACTCTGGTTCCTCTTCCAGTTTAAGGTAGTCCAGGGTAGTCTCCCCATTGAAAGTCAGCTGATGAGCAAGTTTAGTTCCAGTTGCTACCTTGATTCTGGTCTGTAACCTCTCATGTTCACAGGTTCCCCAGGGTGAAGATGCAAACACTTCTTATCCCACAGGGATCTTCTGAGGATTCACAAAAAAGCCACAGGAGAAAATGTCAGTTGAAACATTGGCCAGAACCAAAAAGCACAAGCCATTGATCATGGTACCATCGAGCAAGAATTCCTACATCCTTATCACACCTTCTTTTCCCTCCCTTGATCCCGGCCAAGTCAAGGTTAGGGAAAGAGAACCAGACTAGAGGCTTCCATGACAGGGACCAGCAGGAGAGGGGAGAGAGTGAAGGTGAAGCTCAAGAAGGAGTTTTGATTACTATGTGGAGAGTTTTCTTTACAGAACTGAGACTGCTTAGGGGATTTAAAGTGACAATACGACAGAAGAGATAAGATAGATAAGTGGGACCTCATTAAACTGACAAGCTTCTGCAAAGCCAAAGAAACCATCAAGAGAGCAGGGAGATAACCCACAGACTGGGAAAAAGTATTTGCCAACTCCAGGTGCGACAAAGGCTTAACATCTTGGATCTACAAGGAACTCAAACGTGCTGAAAAGAAAAAAACAAGCAACCCCATTACAAAGTAGGGAAAAGATATGAACAGATACTTCTCAAAGGAAGACATACAAGCAGCCAACAGACACATGAAGAAATGTTCAACCTCACTAATCATCAAGGAGATGCAAATCAAAACCACACTGAGATACCACCTAACTCCAGTCAGAACGGCAAGTATTAATTACTCAAAAAATAACAGTTGCTGGAGAGGGTGTGGTGAAAAAGGAACGCTTCTACACTGTTGGTGGGAGTGCAAACTAGTGCAACCTCTGTGGAAAACAGTGTGGCGATTCCCAAAAGCTCTAAATATCAACCTCCCATATGATCCCGCAATCCCCCTACTGGGAATATACGCTGAAGAACTCAAATCACTCTATGAAAAAGATACCTGCACACGTATGTTTATCGCAGCATTGTTCACAATAGCAAGAACCTGGAATCAACTATGCTATCCATCAAAAAAGGACTGGTGGCTCAGCCTGTAATCCCACACCTTGGGAGGCTGAGGTGAGGTGAGTGAATTGCCTGAGCCCATGGGTTTGAGACCGGCTTGGGCAACTTGGTGAGACCTCATCTCTATAATAAATCAAAAAAGTAGCCGGGCGTGGTAGCACATGCCTGTAGTTCCAGCTACTTGGAAGGCTGAGGTGGAAGGATCACCGGAGCCCAGCAGGTCGAGGCTGCGGTGGCCGGGAGTGTGCCACTGCACTCCAGTCTGGGCGACGGAGTGAGACTCCAACTCAAAAAAATAAAAGGACTGAATTTTAAAAATGTGGTACATATACACAATGGAATACTATGCAACCATAAAAAAGAACAAAATCATGAATTTCGCAGCAACCTGGATGGAACTAGAGTCAATAATACTGAGTGTGCTCTCACAGAAACAAAGATCTGAGTATCACATGTTTTCACTCATATAGTGGACCTTGAACATCCATCATAATACTATAAGAAAAGGACTGTCAGTGGTGGGAACCTATGTGGGGAGGGGAAGGGAGGAGGGATTAACGGTAGTAATATCTGTCTGGGGATGGAGAAACACTCCTTATCAACAAGGGTGCCTGAACGAAGCATATTTGTATACCTAACCCTTAACCGTACCCCACAATATCAAAATTAAAAATATTGATATAAAAAATAAAATAAAATAAAAAATAAAGTGACAATAGGATGTCAAGTCATCTAAGAGAAGGTAGAGAAGTCCCAGGGCTGGTCTGAGCCAAAAGACGAACTCTCCCCACTGGGTGAGGAAGCAGTAGAGGAAATGGAATGGCTTTTGCAGTTGCGCTCCGGCTTCAGGGGTTCCCTCTGGGGCACATCTTCCTCCATCTACTTCAACTACATACCACATCATTTCCAGGCCAACTCAGCTCTCTTCTTGTTTGAAATGTTTCTATGTGCCCATGGCTGTTCTCATACATGACAGCAAAACAGAGCGGTGTGCCATAGATTGGGCACTAACAGTCCTAAATCACATCGACTTGGACTCTAAAGCTGCCACTGCACATTGTTGCTTCCTGTGAAGCATTCTCCATGTGATTCCACCTTCTTTTTCATTTCGAATCAAAATAACCTGTCTTCTCTGTGAAAATCTTCAAAAATCCAAGCACATTTGATACCTAAATAAAACTCTACAATTCTTCCAGCATTATTTATATGAGTAAAGAATTATAAATAGCCTCGCCTGTCATGTCCTGCAATACACTGAAACTATTAAAATGAGCTTATGAGGGGAGGTGACGACATGTGAAAGTTTATAGGACAAAACAATGAGTGTAAAATTAGTATAAAAACTACATCGTCATGGCTTCAGATGCCACAAATAAATCACCAAAAAAAGTAATCAGTGGTTACCTTTGAGTAGTGGGATTATGAATTATTTTTATTTTCCTCTTTTCCCATTTCCCAGTTATTATCAATACATAGGTATTATTTCTTAATCAGCAAAGGAAAGCACATATATATATGTGTGTGTATATATATATATATATTTTAAACACTTACTCATTCCAGGCACAGTACTTTAGGAATAGGAAAGAGAGACAAAAAATGAAGAGGGAAGCAAGCAGGGCGGCAGCCAGGAGAGAAGAAAAGAGGGAGGAAGAAGAAGGGAGGGAGGGACACCGGGAGGGAGGGAGGAAAGAATAAAAGGGAAGAGGAGAAAGGGGAAGGAGGCATAGTCATTGGCCTCGCCTTCAGGATCCACAGTGGTCAACGAATGTAGAAGAGCACACAGCCAGTTGCATTGTGCATCCTCCCAACAGGTGAGTTATAAAAGGGCCACACAATCACTTTCTGCATGTGAAGAATACTTTGACTAAGGCAGAATGTTCTAAATTAGCTCCCCAATTCTCAGAACGGCAGTGGCATGGGGAAGCGGATGAACTGTCTATTGTCCATTGAGCCTGCCTGCCAAGGGGTGTCTGTACGACTTGGTTTTCCCTGCGTGCATTTCTATAACAAGAAAGCCTGTCACATTTTTGGATAGGCATTCATTCATTTGGATGCAAACCAGCTTAAATTTCTCCACCCCAAATCACCATTCTAGGGCCCTCTCTACTTGGGAGCAGGACATTCCATTACTCCAGACCCACACCCAGGAACCTCCCCACTCTCCCCCAGAGAAGTATTTTCAGCCCATTGGTTCTGGGGACAGGGACAGGGCTCCTACTTCAGACAAATCATCCACCCCTGCCACATCCCCGGAGTCCCTGTGGGGCCTAGCAAAGGAGGGTGCTTGATGTCTGCGTAGAGCAGAAAGACACACCATATGGGGTCAGTAGAAACCTTCTGTTGATAACAGCAATACAACCTTTATTAAGTCACAACTGCTTCCCTCTGAGGGAGGTCAGGGAGAAGAAGCGCTTCCTGAGAAACTACACACGGCTGAGTCATTCCCACCCCACTCCACCCCTACCCACCATTTCACGGCCCCTCCTAGCACACACATCGCCCTGGAAACCAGTATAATTCCCCAAACATCACACTCTTCCCACGGCTTTCAGGAACTCTCCTTGAAGATATGTGGGGGACAATTGTGATTGTTTTTTACAGATGAGGAAACCAGAAGAGAGAAAGATTAAGTGTGTTTTCTGCAGTAAATAGTCTCCATGATAAACGGAGTTACAGCTGTGCCTCCTTTCAAACAAACCTGAGAAAGTGAAACCCAAATTCTCAGGACAGATAAATTAGGAGCTTATTGATCATTTCACAAAAGAAACCACCAGTAACTTCATCTCAATGGAGCCCTTCCCCTGCAAGGACAAAGCTCAGTCTCCAGTGACCAAAGGGACATACTCACACCCCTTGACCCTCATGTCCTGGAGACCAGACTGAGGTTGGACTGGCCAAATAGGGAAGGGGGAGGAGGTAGCAGACAACTGGCAGATGTTTGGGTCTGATACAAGCCAGCAGCCAAAGCCAGGGTTAGAGGGAGGGCCCGGGAGTCCCAGATAAGCACATGGTCTGATGCCAGGAGATTGGCAATGAGAAAGAAACAAAAAACCGCCAGACGTTTTTGCATTTATTCTAAATGCAATGTGTAAACTTATACTTTGCCAATGTAGAGCTCCAAAAACAGGGTGTTATTTTCTGGGACAAGCTCCGTAATTTTCTCATGTAACTTCCCAGGTGCCCACAGGAAGGCATCTTTGCCCAGCAGGGTGTAACCCATCTCCTCTGTACTCCTCCCAGACCCTAGGTAGGCACCCTCCAAGTTTCTTGGAGGCTCTACTGTCTAGACCAGTCCCTGTGGAGATCTCCTGCCCTCCCCAACTGTACCAAGACCCCCAGACCCTTGACTCTGCATTCTGCTTAGAATCTTCCATCTGAGTCCACTGTGCTGTCTGCCTCCAGCCCGTACACCCACATCTGAAACCTATCTTTGCCACACACATCTGGACAAATCTGTCCTGGCTATGACTCAGTCCCCACACCGGCCTACCCTCTGCCCTGACTTCCGGCTCTGGCCACAACCTTGTGACTGTTAGTTGCTGGTGAAGACACCCCAGTTGCCTGGGACCCTGTCCAAGTGCTAACAAGCCCCACACACCCAGAAAAGCCTGACATAATGGCAGACTTTCCCCTTCTTCACTTCCTGTCTGGAAGCAGCTACACGTCTGAGCTTCAAGGGATTTGAAAAAGCTTCCACGTAAGCTGAGGAAAGCTGGCAAGGGGCAGGGGCTGCTTTGGGGCTGGGGTCTCAGGAGGGTCATCAGACAAGCCTCCAGGCTCACAGCTCAGGATTTCTGTCTACCCACTATCCACAAGTTCCACTCAGAACTTGTGTGCTTTTACAAGAAGCTCTAGTTTGCCACAAATTTTTTTTTTTAAATGCACATTCCAGGTGGAGTACTCATGCGCACACACAGGCACACATGTGCACAAATATGCTCACATGCACACGTGCACACACACCCTGATACAGTGTGACAGCAAGGTGCTATGTCTACAGAGTCGGGTGTGTTCCAGCCTGTTCCTGATGACCACTGTGACTGTCATTTTTGGGGCGAGGTAGTGAGAAGGATGTCTGTGGTGAGATGGACAAAGCAAAGCAGTGTGTGGGCATGGCCCTGGCCACACCTCCAGTGACAGAGGTGGGTTGCACCTTCATCCGTCACTCAGCAGAGCAGGACCAGGCCTTGCTTGAGGCCAGTTTCTAGGAAGGCCAAGAAAACCCAATAGTAAGCAAGGGGGGTCCGACGCTGTCCTCGTGGCCCTTCCAGTCTCTTTGGAAAGGCAGTGACCACACTTTTTTTATATGTGCTATAAAGAAAGACAAGAGCCAAGTGGTAGAAAATCTAAAGGCAGAGGAATCCAGTCTGGAGGGCTACTCAGCCACAGTGAGTAGTGAAGTACTAGAAGCGGGAACCCCTTCTAATAGAGGAGGGTGATGCAGACAGAGAACCTGCCACATGTGCAAAGGTCCAGGGGTAGGAAGGAGCTTGCCATGGTTACTGATAAAAAGAAAGCCAGCAGATTCAAAGCATAGGAGAGGGGCCCATGGTATGTTCAGATAAGGGGCAAGGGCCAGACGGGGCAGGGCTTAGGCAAGGTGAGGAGTTGGGATTTTATTCTCAATGCAATGCTAAAGTGTTAGGAGGCTTTGTGGGGAAGAGGTGATAGGATTTTGTTGTAAAGCATCACCCTGACTGTTGTGTAGAGACAGAATGTAGTAGGTAGAAGTCAGGGGAGGGATCTCAGGCACATAAGAAAGGTAGGAGAATGCAAGATATGTCTGGGCATGGATACAGGGTAGGAGGGACAGAAAAAGTCACAGTTTGTGCTGAGGCCTCTGGCTGGAGCAGCTGAGTGCACAGTGTACAGAGGAACACTGCAGGGGAAATTGGCAAGGGTAGGGGAAGCAAATACTCCGCTATCCTGGGATGTGCACAGTACAGGAAAGGAGGAGGATGCTGAGGCCATTTGCATGCAGGGAATCCCAGAGCCAGACGCTCAGTCTGTGATAGCTCAGTGTGAGCAAGAGATGCAGGGATGCGGTCGGTAGGAGGCCGGCTCCTCTTGTACCCTTGAATGACTGGGCAGAATCCTGGGTGGAAGTGGGGCTGGCAAGAGGTTCTCTCATCCAGAGGGAAGAAGGAGGCCTGATTGACCAGAGGCGTCCCTTCTGCTGAGACTGCTCTAGTTGATGGCATCTGCATAGACTGCCTCCTTCTGTCCTGAGGAGTCATAAGTGACTTAGATTTGGAAGCGACAAAACCCAAATCCAGCATCTTAAATATAAAAAGCAAGGATGTTGGGCAACCCCTTTGGGTCCCCTCCCACTGTTGGCACTTTTCTGTCCTCTCAATAAATCCTGTTTTTTTAAAAAAAAAAAAAAGCAAGGATGAAATTTGTTTTCAGAGAATCTTTAAGTAGGGGCAGAAAGACCATAAGGAGCAATGATGCAACTTCCAGAACACTGAAAGGAGGATTTACCACGTGGAAAATCACCAACCACTAACAAAAACATACATGAAACCACAAGCCTGGCATTTAATGTTTTGCAGGAGAGGATAGACATAAAGAGGCTTCATTCAAGGAACAAAAAAGGACTGGATTCAATGGGAGGAAACTCTTTCTAATCACCAATGACCTTATTCTACGCCTGGAAGCCTTCCAGAACTGGGTTTCCTGCAGTCAAAGCAGGCAGGCTTCTGGTATCTTCATCTTATACAAGGCATGGAGCGGTGGCTGTTCGTAAGAAGACAACATGTGGCTGTCCATCACCTTTTTGCTTGACTGGGTCCAGGTTTCTTATCCAGCAGGAATGTACTAGAACAGCACACCGCCCCGCATCTGCTGCAACATGGTAGTGGCAGGCAGGTACTGGTCAGCCATTTACCTATCTTGGTGGGACCAGCCTCATTCCTACAGTGAAATGAGGTCCTTCTGGTTACACATGTTCATTGATGCCAGAAGATTACATATGTAAGTAAGGACTTTTAATGCCAGTAGAAGAGAAAGGCTTAAAATGCAAATGTCAAGCTGAGGCAAAATAATAGCTAAAATACATGGATATCATGAATCTATTATATTATTAATATCTATTAAATATTGAATTCCTTCTGTGTGTCCAGTACCATGCTATAAGGTGATTGAATTGTTTCATTTAATCCTTATAGCAAAGGTGGACACTATTATCTCCATTTTACAGGGAAGGAAGAAAAAGGAGCTTAGAGATTTGGGGCACCATCCTACGAGGGGAAAGAACTAGTGTTAAAATACTTGCTCTTCCTGACTCCCCAAATCCCACATTCTTTACCACTCAGGCAGGCATAGGAAGGAGCTACCAGGCCATGGTCCCCAGCACAGGAAATGACAGTGAAGGGCAAGTCAGATTCTCAGGTTGAGGAGGAGTTGGCTGTTGGGTCTCAAACTGGGCAGGATACACCATTAGCGAGAAAGATTTGGAAACTGAAGACCACCACAGAATTCATATCCCAGTGACTTTTCTCCTTATCTCTAACTGCAGACAAAGAGAGTATGTGCTGTGGAGATAGACACTCTGATAGCTGAATTGCTACTCTGCCATTTAGCAGCAGGCATGATGTAGACAGGTGGAGTCTCCTCTCTGCACCTAGGTTTGCTCACCTGCAAGACCGAGGGGGATGATTGACCTACCCACCACTTAGGCTGATGCCAGTGTTAGATCAAGTGCCTGGTATATTGTCCTGGCACGCTGAATGCTTTGGAAGGAGCAATGTGGTTCCCTCTATGACACACACCAGCCCAAGTTTCAGGATTTATGAAGTTGCTTTGTTTTGTTTTTAAAGCAAGGCCAATGTAGTTTTATAGGCTCTTGCTTCCCAGAAATTGGCAGAGTAAGGTGTCTCTGCATTGGCTTTTTTTCCCTCAAGTCCATGGAGACAAGAACAAAATTCCCTTTCAAGAAGGATCCACACCCTCTTTCATTCTTAGTCAATTCCAGTAAATTAAAACCATATAATAATATAACCAAAAGTAACAAGGTTTTTCCTCAGTTATTCTCTTTTACTGATATTTTCTAGCTGTTTACTTTCAAAACTCTCCTGGTGCAGAAACTGTAACATCCATGGGTTTTAGAGATCTCTATGTAGAGCTGGTTCAGTTCGGGTACTGAGCCACAAGGACCCGGATTCGAATCTTCTCACCAAGAGTGGGAATCTTAGCCAGGCTCGGTGGCTCAGCCTGTAATCCTACGCCTTTGGGAGGCTGAGGTGAGTGGATTGCCTGAGCCCGCGGGTTCGAGACCCGCCTGGGCAGGCGAGACCTCATCTCTACAATAAAATCGAAAAATTAGCCAGGCGTGGTAGTGCACACCTGTAATTCCGGCTACTCGGAAGGCTGAGGCAGAAGGATCGCCGGAGCCCAGCAGGTCGAGGCTGCGGTGGCCGGGAGTGGCCACTGCACTCCAGTCTGGGCGACAGAGTGAGACTCCAACTCAAAAAAAAAAAAAAAAGAGTGGGAATCTTGTGTAGTCCACCTTATACCAGTCCTCACCTGCATAACCAGGCAAAAAGACTACATGCAGTTTGCACAAAGATTGGGTGAACATGCAGTTTGCACAAAGATTGGGTGAACAGCACCCCCTCTTATGGCTGCTTGCAGAGGTTAGTGAATGGGAGATGCAGCTCAAATATCTCTGTTTTCTTAGCCACAAACTGCATGAGAAAAACATAACTAAATCTCTAACTCATTGGTATCCCATGATGAGCCAGGTGATTTAAAAATTCCTGACCCCCAAATCCCAAACACCCATGGGACTCAAATACAGAGTTCTAAGAACAAATCTGGGAGCCCTCAAGCCTGAGATTCCACTGAGCAGTGCAGTCCCATGGAATTTACAAACTGTTCTTAAAACTAGATTACAGAGAGAGAGAGAAAGGGAGAGAGGGAGCTAACTCTTCCTCCACCTCAGAGTCTCAGTTTCTCAGCCTTGGAATGTGACACTGGAACCAGGAGAAAGATTTTAATCCCACCCCGGATGCTGGTTGGTTGTGCTCTATGCCCACTGGCCTCGAGCCTAGCATCTGTAATCCAAGTGCAGGACAGACTAGGCGCCAGGGGAAAGGATGTCCAGCTTGACCCTCCGGTAAATGGATAGCACTGACCGGCCAGCCTCTCTCCTAGTCCCGGATCCCAATCACCAGCTTGAGGCAGCAGTGACCTGAGTCCAGAATGAGAGGAGATTGGAACTTGCATTGTATTTGTATAACTAAGTATGTCTTTATTTTGCTTGGACTAAACCACAAAAAGGACATGGAGGTGCATCAGCTTCTGTTCGTGGGATAGGATGAGGTTTATGGGTATGTTGGTTGCAGCCAATTCATCATCTTCACGTGAGGCCGAGGAGTTAAGCGTCTCCCCCTTGGGGCACACAGGAATATAGGAGCGGAGGTACAGAAGGCATGCGACAGTTTCCCCAGCCCCTAAGGCAAGGTCTTTTTTCACTTTACTCTGCCTTGAGCAGCGTGCTTTTCCATGGCCTCTCATCCACACTGCAGGGTATGCAGATCCTGGCACAGGCACCGTCCCTCAGAACCAGAGCTCTGACCAATGCCTTTTTGTGCCTGCAGCTCAGTGCAGAGTGGAGAAATTAAGGGAAAAGATGTGAAAGAAGGTATTTGCATAAAATAATCCTAGAACTTTTTAGAAATGTTAATACCACTAAGATATCCCAATACGTAGATGACCTGTGGCCAAAGTTCCCATAGGAAAATACACACTAAGTCTTCATTTGTCTCTGAAAAACCCAGGAAGGAGATGCATTACTAACAGCCCCACTGTGTGGGACCAAACACCAACGAAGAGACTGGAAATGGCTTTTGTTTTTAATACATAAATTCAATAATTTTCCTAATGGTTGTTTTTTGATTTGGGGTTTTTATTTACTTAGTTTGGGGATGGGAAAGTATTTGCCAAGATTTCTCCTTTGCCTACCCTCCCAAGATGCCCTCGTATCCGGCTTCCTAAGGAAACTTACTGGCAATAACAAGCATTTCTCAACTCCTTTCAGAAACTGGATAGCAAGTGTTTTGCATGCAACATACCAGCACCATTTTCTATGCCAAGGGGCACAACGTGAGCAGGATTGCAATTCTCTGGACGTAAAGCACATGGCTAAGGATTCCTTTTTGATGGAAGGGGATTAGATGAAACAGAGTTATGAAGGTCAAGAATTTCCTAAGTGAGATAGAAAGAGCCAAAAGCAATTCCATGAATATTACTTTTGAAAGCTCACTGAACCTTTCTTAAGATGGGGGTAGGATTGCCAGATAAAATACAAGACATATAAGACACTTTAAATCTGAATTGCAGATCAGCAACAACAGCAACAACAAAAGGTTTGTCTATTTCATGAACCATTTGAGGTATTCTTACACTGAAAAAAACTTGTCAATGTTTATTGAAAATTCAAATTTAACTGGGTGTCCTGTATGTTTCTTTGCTAAATCTGGCAATGCTAAATGGTTCTAAACAATACATCCAGGAGTAATCTCCTTTACACTAATTTGGTCATTTTATTACTTCTTTTTAGGAAGAGCTAATCATTCCACAGTTTGAACTGCTGCCTCATGTGTATTTTGGGTCTTAATTCGTTGTTTTTGGTGTTTAACACTTCTAGTTCATGACAACACTTTCCTGCAAATGTTTTGTTAACTCTATATTTATTGTGATCAATTTCTGTCAGTCATTTTTAAACCATGTAAAGCCACAGATGTATCCTGTCACTGCTTGCTTTTTGTTTTGTAGACTCTTTTTCTTCAATTTGTCTATAAGGTTGGCAGGCCCTTACATTTCGAAGAAGAAAACTTGAATACTGTAAACATCTCGCTTATATATTAAAGCTGTTTCACATGACTTTGTGTATCTAAACATGGAGATTGAGTTTCTTAAATTTCAAGCACAACATACTTGGTCTGGTTGTTCATTCTTGGTTGCTTGTAACAGAATCCCAATGAGTTTAAACGGGGAATTGTCCAGGGTACAAAGGTTGCCTCGTGAAGCACCAAGGCAGGAAGTTCTAAGGGGCCCTAAGAGGGGCTTGTCAGACTTCCGGTGCTTGCGCCCGCTTCCCTCCCACACCTCATCTCTCATCACTGACCCTCAGCATCCCTGCAGAATTACCACCTTTGCAGACCAGTGCACTCTGTTTCAATAAAATCACACCTTCCCCAGGTCCACATTCACTTCATCTCTCTGCCTGAGCACCCAGGAAAGACTAATGAGATTCACTGGGTCTCAGGTACAAATTAGGGGAGAGAGATTCTAATTGGCTCTGCTGAGTGGGAGCCAGCCTGGTCTCATCACTCCTGGCTGAGGGTGCAGGTCCCTAGGCAGAGTGGGACTGGGCTGTCTGGGAAGCAGGTGCCGTGTGATGGGTGATTCACTGGTACGTTGACAGCAGTAGTCTTGGAAATGTTCCAGTCCAGTCCAAGGGCTGTTACGATCAAGTTTTGAGAATGGAGTCCAACTCCAAGTATCTGAATCATCTAATCTACTAATCAAATCCTTGGCAAGTAGATTCTGGACCAAGGCATGTTTTGGGGTGTCGGGAGTGACTGTACTCAGCAACCATCGCTCAGAACTTTGGCTCAGAGGAACTCACCTGGTTTACATAAGCCACTCCATTTCTAGAAATAAAATTAAACATCCCCAACTCGTTTCAGGATGCTTAAATCATTGCCCATTAGTAATTGGGTTACAGTTACTGTGCAAATAGAAATCGTCGACTAGGGTCTATTACAAGGGAATTCACAAAGTTGCTAATAAAAAATATATCTAAGTGGGCGTAAATGAAGTATATATTTTCTGAAGATTGTATACAGGCAAAGCCTCAGGCAATGAATTCCACACCCTCAAGGACCCACATCCAGTAATTAAGTATTTTCCTCAGCTATTACATATCACATCCCCACCCAAGACTTCTCTCTTTTCCACATATGTTAATTTTGATCCATAATTAATGCCCATCAAGGTAAAGTAGAAAACAGCCATAAGCAAAAAGAAATATATATATGCATTGCTCTACCACCCACAGACAAAACATAACCACAGTTAAAAGTGGGCTGACTCTGTATATGCAGTTTCTTTATTTAAGTCATACCATGGGCATCTTTCCATGTTCATGAAGATGCTTTAATGACCAAATAGAGTTCCATCATAAGGGTGTGCCGTGGTGTTTCCACTGGCAGCTCATCTTAGGTATTTTGAATATTCTATGCTTTCTCTGTTGCAATCAATGCTGCAATATGCATTACTGAGGCTGAATTTTTCATAAGTATATTTGAATAGTTTATCACTGTGGTTTTGATTTCATCTTTGACCCAGTCGTTATTTAGAAATGTTTTGTTTTGTTTTGCTTTGTTTTAATTTTCCAGTGGCTACAGTTTCCTGTTTATATCTTCATTATTTAGCTCTAGCTTTATTGCATTCTAGTCAAAGAATGTGGATGATGCTGTTTCCGCCTTTAGAAATTTATTGAATTTTTAAAAATAGTTAAATATACAGTCAATTTTTGTAAATGTCCCATGAGAAAGTCAGAAGATGCTGGATTCATCCTTTGTAGATCATACTGGTTGACTCTTAACTCTCAGTTCAAACTTATAAATCATATTATTGAAATCCTTACTCTCTTTACTTATTTCTTCATCCTAAGTGATTTCTTAAAAACCAGAGAATTGTCTACCCTTATTTCTGGCAAGTCTCTTTTCATTAACATCAATTCTGTGTGTTTTGTGTTGCCATTGTTTTGTTTTGACTTTCCAGTTCAGGAAAGATTGCCTCTATAATCTGTTTAAATAGCATCATTCCATTTGTTAGGGTTTTTTTTTTTTTTGAGTTGGAGTCTCACTCTGTCACCCAGACTGGAGTGCAGTGGCCGCTCCCGGCCACCGCAGCCTTGACCTGCTGGGCTCCGGCGATCCTTCCGCCTCAGCCTTCCGAGTAGCTGGAATTACAAGCGCGCGCTACCATGCCCAGCTAATTTTTTTGATTTTATTGTAGAGATGAGGTCTTGCCTGCCCAGGCAGGTCTTGAACCTGTGGGCTCAGGCAATCCACTCACCTCAGCCTTCCAAAGGCACGGGATTACAGGCTGAGCCACCGAGCCCGGTTCATTTGTTAGGTTTTAAAAAAAAAAAATTTTTATTTTAAAAATGTGAGGTACAATTTGGGGTTAGGTATACAAATGCTTATTATGCAGGTACCCTTGTTGATGAGGTGTGCCCCCGCCTTCCCCAGCAAATTCCCACTACTGCTAGATAGATATTAGATAGTAGATATTTTTCTTTAGGAGAAGAAATCATCAGTATATTGTAAACACACTCTCTAAATTGATAGCTATTATATTTTTTCTAACATTCTTCATCTCTTTTACCATTTCACTTTATTTTAGAAGAGCTTCTAAAGATTCACTAACTTAATTTTCTGAATTTTGATTGACTTAGACTTTTTCTAATCTCATTTTCAATTTTGTTACAGCCTTATTTTTCTCTTCCCAATTTCCTTAAGTTTTCCATTCCCTTTTATCACCTCTGCCTTATCATCTCATAGTTCATAACTTTCTGTACAGAGTCTGTAAAAGGACCTAGAAAATGATGTCTAATGTTTCTTTCTGTTCCCAGTAGTAAATATGTTTAAATATGTTTTCTTCCTGTTGTGTATAACGATAGTTTATCTCCTTATTCTATGTTGCAGAATTTTTCCATTGTTAAGCATGTTGGCTTGGGTGAGTCACAAGATGCTGTCTGATGACACAGTGGTAGCCACTCACTAAGAGGTCTCCTCTTTCCTGGCACATTTACTGTTTACTCCCCACAGGACTTACAGCTGGAGGCCAGAGGTGCAGATTTAAACTGACCAGACCATGCTGGGTCCCAGCAGCCCACTAGTGACTGGGACCTTGGTCAACCCCTTGATGTCTGTTGTTGATTTTCCCAGGAGGTGAAACCCTTACACCAGTACCTGTTTGTCCACCTCTGGATGTCTGTCCAGCCAGGCCACCACTGCAGCACCCAGGGTGGCTTTGGCTGCCTCCCTTTCTGGTACCACCAGGTTTGGGGAGTGCTTCCTCCCACCCAGTATGAAACCATGGGTCACAAAAGTGCTCAGGAAAATCAGACCCTACTGCTGGAGTCAGGAAGAGCCCCCTAAAGTCAAGCTTTACATCAGCAGATTTTCCGTTTGGTCCCCCTTCCTCCACTTGGCTCTGTCTGGGGGTCACTGCTCTGCCAAGGCACAGGGATGCTAAGAGGCATCTCCATCTCCACCTTGGACCCACTCGCAACTTGAGCTCTGTGTCCCCAGGCTGGGGTCTCATGAAGGTCCCTGAAACACCCTTTTCCAACACCTGCAGCCCTCACTGATCTCTGGGGAAAGATGCAGTACCATTTGTGGCCTCTGCTGTCTTGTCCCATCTGTGTCACACCCACCACAAGTCTCAGTCGTGGAGGCTCAACTCGCAGTGCTGATGAACTTTGCCCCCACTTATTGTTTTTTTACTGTTATTCTTTCCATTCATTTCAAGGAGAACAAGATAACTCAGATGGTTCATAGGAATAATAATAATAGCTAGTAAATTAATAAAGCACAAATTGTGTGCCAAGGACAAGCTTAAGTATTTAACATGCATCAATCCATTTAATATTCATGAAGCAGGTACTATTAGTAATATTGTCATTTTACAGATGAGGAAACTGAGGCACACAGGAGCTAAGTGACTCATCCCCAGTCACACAGCTACTGAGTGGCTTCAATGATCAAATTCAGTCTAGCTCCAGAGACTGCTTTGAAAGTGTCCTGGGGTGGGGAGAAAGTGTCCTAGACACTCCCCAGTCTGCAGCCAACTCTGGCTGCTGTTTAGTTCCCCAGGTACTAGAGAAGGAAGAACATGGGAAATTGTAGAGCAAGCTTGAAGTCCAGCCCCCACAAACCACCCTAGGAAGGACCTTGGACCATATGCCAGTTGTAAAATAAACAGATTGTAAAGACAAGAATATTTTATTTCATGTGCTCCCTCAAGACCCAGGCCAAGGCTATTGGAGCAGACACCACCTCTGCAATTGTCAGGAAAAGTCATTGAAATGGCCTTGCCACACTTGCTACAGAGAAGCAATTGGCAAAATCATCACTTCTTCCATGCATGAGAAACATAGGAAAATCTCTTGACCAGGACATAGGCCTTCCTCATTTTAATCGTCTTCAATAAGCTCAAAGCAGCATCCTCTCCATCTCAGACACAATATACATTTTAATAAACATATGACTTGGCAAATACAAAAAGTGCCCCCAAATGCTAAATACCTATCTTATAGCCAGTGTCCCAAAATGGCAGATAGCTGAATGGTGATCATGTTCAGTCAATGCCTTTTAGATGGTGAAAGACACTGCAGAGAGAGATACTTGGACACCTCCCTTCTATGGTGTCTCCCTCCTCTAGTGTGAATCTACTATGGAAGCCATGAAAAACCACTACCATGCCTTATTCAAATGGGACACACTCCCAACTGCCTATTCTCTATCTTCCAAAATGTTGACTTCATTGCCAAAGAATCAAAAGGTTTTTAAAGCTATTGCCCAATTAATGTGATAACACACAAACAGAGATGTTTGTGGGGTTTCTGCTTTCCTTAATTAAAGATCTCCATGGAGGAATAAACAAATACTCTCTATTCAACATCTAGATAAGAGGTTGGGAATGCATCACCATCTAAGGTACAGAAACGTCTAAGTGTCAGGAGGTAGATGATTAATTTTAGGTATTTCGTGGTCTTCCTGGGTGATCTCAAGCAAGTTTCCCTGCCTCATATAACTTTTCCAATCTGTAAAATCTTGCAGGGATATTAAGATCAGTCAAGGAATGTCTGTAAAGTGCTTTGAACTCCTAGAGTTAGACATTAAATAAATACCCAGTGTTATTAGAACTCCACTGGGGCACTAGAATGTTCGAAATGGGACTTTATTATAAATACTCTCTGAAGTTTGCCAAGAATAAATTGAATGGGCAAAGGCAACATACTTGGCTGTAACTTAATCCAAACTTGGCTTATTTGCCAAAACTTGGCATCATGATACATGAATAGAGAGCTCTGGAGAGAACATAAAAGGGTTCTATTATTTTGAGACTACTGTTTAACTAAATTTCCATATCTTCCATTTATTTGTTCTGCTCTTTAAATTACTGCATTATAGAGGAAAGCAAAAGTACAAAATAAAAATACAGAACCATAAGCCTGTCTGCATTCTTCTTCAATTAATATGACTGAATGTAAATTGGTTTAAAAGATCATGAAATTGACTCCCACATCGACTGACTAAGATGGATAGAAACCAAGATTCATTCCCCTTTTAAAGTTCACCCAGCAAAAACTACAGCAGTACTACACTGCTTTTGCATGACAATAATATCCTCTCTGTGTTGATTAGAGAAAGCAATGCCTACAATCAAATCAAGTGTATTTTAAAATCTGACATCCTATAAAGAAATCATGATTTTCCTTGAGTTGGGAGAAAGTTTAGAATTACAAATTCAAAACTTTTACACTGCTTCAAAGTGTGCATTATGGTTGAATATCTTTATTTTTATAAAGACATGATATGAAGCAATTAACATTACTAAGAATCAGGATAGTCAGTCCATGTCAGGAAATCAACTGGGAGATAGCAGGGTGCAGAGAAAATTCCCAAGACTTGCAGTGGCAATTTCTGGAGTATGGTCTCACTTCGGCAATGAACTAATTGTGTGGGAAAGTCAAGTCCCCTCCCTGAGCCTCAGTTTCCTCATCTGGACAATGAGGACAGAGATCCAATGTACTTTCTTCTTCAAATAGTTACTTTTCTCAAAATATTACATATAAGAATGAGGCCAAAATAATACATTCCTGGAAGAAAATAGCCCCAAATTGCTCTCGGCCCTCACTCACACCCCAAAATAAATGTTTTGGAATTATATTCTTTAATTAACCTTGATGCTTAAGCTTTGTTTTCTCATCACCTGCTTATAGGAAAAAGAAACGCTGGGTATTTTCAGCAGCAAACCTCAGTCCCTGTGTGTCAGAGTTTAAATTCAGCACATATTTTGAATTCTTGCATCTAAATACACACTTAGAAGTATGTTTCCAGATATGTTTACCAGAAGATTAAATTCCCCCATGATGGACAGCAGGAATTGCCCAAGACAGACTTTCGGATTAACTGAGTCACATATTTTCTGGATCAGCAAATGCGGGAAAAATAAAAGTTCCAAATAATGATTTTAATAAAGCAGTGTACTTGGGTTTTTGTCTTGAGCATATGCTCTTGCCAAATGAGAAACCCAGATGGATTCTTGAACAAATCTTAGGATGGAAAGTAAATGCCCATCAACATGGCCTTGAGGAAAATGTAGGCGTTGGAAGCCATGCATGCAAGGAGACCAACTTTGCATAAGTTCACATTCTTCTAAGATCACAGCCGTGGGTCACAAGAGAGCAGCCACAACCTCAGCTTACAGGGGCTTTCATTGGGGCCTGAGCTTCAGTCGTGCTGTGCAGCTCCGGGAAAATCAATTCTTTTTTTGTTTGTTTGTTTGTTTGAGTTGGAGTCTCACTCTGTCGCCCAGACTGGAGTGCAGTGGCCGCTCCCGGCCACTGCAACCTCGACCTGCTGCGCTCCGGTGATCCTTCTGCTTCAGCCTTCCGAGTAGCTGGAATTACAGGCATGCACTACCATGCCCGGCTGATTTTTTTATTTATTGTAGAGATGAGGTCTTGCCAAGTTGCCCAGGTGAGTCTCAAACCCGCAGCCTCAGGCAATTTACTCCCTCAGCCTCCCAAAGGTGCGGGATTACAGACTGAGCCACCAAGCCCGGCTGAAAAATCGATTCTTTAATGGCTGGGGGAGAAACCGCGAACTTGCACAGTCAGACAAGAGAAAAACAAATGCTGGACGTTTGTACTATTAGGAAGCTACTGGCTTTCAGACAGTGAACTGTGTTCATTAGATTCTGGGATCTGAGGAGGTCTACACTCTTACCAGACACCACCCGCCCTCTTGCTGGAAGGGAGACTAGACAGGACTGAGTCCCACCCCACTGTGCACAACAGGAAGAGATGACCTTGGATTCGTGGGCTCTGCTCCACATGAAGCTGATCTTCTCAAGGTGGGAGCAACATTCGGCCCCTTAATCTTACCAAGTACTCTGCAAGCAGCCACATCACCTGAGAGCTCATTAAATCCTTATGAGCACTAAATGAGATATTGCACCTAGAGCACATAGCACCTGGCTCAAAAGTGAATGAGAATTCCTCTTTCCCACCCTAGCTGGGCATTAAATAATTAGTCAGTATTCCTTCCCAGTGAGCTGTAATCACGCCATAGCCAATACCAATATTAAAATATTAAGGGAAAATGGACCCTGACTTCCATTTCCCTGTGTGGACTAAGTGTTCTTGAGAGCATCCTGTCCTGTGAATTTCCCCAACTACTGAAGGAAGCGTGTGACGTCCACCTCATTGTTGCAGTCGTCAGGCTAATCTTAATGCAGTCACTACTCATCCCCTTTTCCACGTCCTTACCCAGGAAGGTCACTGCTTGCTTGTTTTAGAGCCAAGGCGGGTGGTTTCTAGCCCTGGTCTGAACTTTTGAGGAATGTGGGGAGGGAGGGGGAGAGAGAGAGAGAGAGAAAGAGAGACTGAGATCAGAATATTTTTCCTTCTTGCAGAAGGTGGTGAGAGAAAGCAGGAGTTAGAGCCGACAACCGCACACACTCACTCACTCACACCTACACACACTCACACACACTCAGGTACACAAACACGAATGCACACGTATACCCGCAGGTACTCATGCATATGCACATACAGTTCATATGCTCATACCCACACCTATACATGAACACACACACTCACACCCACACACACAGAGGCAACCTCTGAAAGTGCATGCTGACCATAGGGGCTTGCAGCCCAAGACCCTGTACTTTGGGGAATCACTAACAGGACCCCTTTTCATCCTCAGGTCACAGGGGAGCTTGTTCAATGGATGTCACCATGTCAGCAATATTCAGGTTTATTGGACAAGAAATCATTCATTCTCTTCCTACATGTGCTCAACTTACCCCATGGCTACGTGTGGTTGTGTGAAAACTAGCCTTCCACAACCCAGCCTGAACCAACACACCAGACCAGAGAGGAGCCTCTACACACCAGCAGGTAGGGCCTGAATTTTCAGTTCTAGCCAGACCCGGGGATCTTCCTCCAGTTCATTTGAAAGGGCTCAAATTTCCTGCTGTTCTCTGAACTTTCTTTTTTCTTTTAAAGATGAAACTTGGCAGCTCAATGAGCTGAGCATCCTTTACTTGTATTACTTCTAGAACACTGACATTTCAATTTCAAAAATTTACATTATGAAATTTCCAGTAGCAGATTTTAGTGTTTCACAATGCTTATGAATTCCACTTTGCTGACACCAATAGTCTATATATTCCATGTCAAAAAACCAAGACTTGTCCCAAGATGGCGCTGTCACATTCGCAGCAGATACTCTGACCACACTTGACGTTTGTGACTGTATCTTCTTTCCTAGCCTCCTTGCCATCAGCCACTCCACTTCAACCTGAGTAGATGCCAGGTACTGCCTGGCTTCTACCTGGCCATGCACAGGAGGGGCTTGTGCCCATGGGAAACATCAACTGAGCCAATACCTCCCCGTGACCCCAAGTGTGGCCACTGCTCCAAAGTTCCTTACAGTCCCTGCAAGCCCAGCCCAGCACAGACTCCTCAAGGCTGCTGCCAAGAACTGGGTTCAATGCAGAAAGAATCAAATCCAAGGAGGCGACTGCTGCAGCTACAGGTCCTGGGGAGATGATTCTGGTGAGGTGGGTTCAGGCGCTGCTGGGAGCTTCCAGGGGCTCCCAAGTCCAACAGGGAGTTAGGAAGGGCTTTAGGGAGGACACATGTGAGCTGCATCCTGACAGGGGAGCAAAAGCACACACTCCTGTATACTTTTGTTCTCGTGGAATTATTTACAAAGGCTAAGAATAGATGGAAATGTCTGCATGAGTTTGCTGAGGCTACAGTAACAAGTACCACAAACTGAGCAGCTGAAGCAACAGACATTTCATCTCTCAGAGTTCTGAAGGCCAGACATCGAAGATCAAGGTGATGGTGACATTGGTCCCTTCGAGGCTGTGAGGAATATTCTGTTTCAGGCTTCTCTCTTTGGTTCTCAGATGGGCAGCTCCTTCCAGTGTCTCTTCACATCATCACCCCTCTGCCTGTTTCTGTCTCCAAATTTCCCATTTTTTATAAGAACATCAGTCATTATGTTTTGGAACTACCCTAATAACCTCACTTTAACTTGATTACAACTATAAAGACCTTCTCTCCAAGTAAGGTCACATGCCAGGGGTTGAGACGCCAACATATGAACTGTGGGGAAACACCACTTAACTCATAACCATGTCCAGCTGTAATTGTTAGTCAGCTAGTAGTAAATTATGAACTATTTAAATGGTGGTGAAGAACGCCCTATATTAATGGGGACTGCTTGGGTTGTGATGTAAAATGATACAAAGGAAGGAGATGGGACAGGAATACAGACCCATGACAACAATGACAGTTTTCAGGTCAGAAGTTCACAAGTGATCTTCGCCCTTTATTTCCCAGATATAATCTGATGGGGTTCGATAACATTTGCAATGTGTATGGAAGCCACTAGGAGTCATAAACCCCACCCCCTATCCCCTGCACTGGGAAGCAAGGATCAGGTCCGCAAAACACGCCTTTCAGTTCTTCAAAGACAGCCAACGCAACGAGACCCAAGCAAATGTCAAGTAAGTGTCCAGGGGACCCTGCAAAAATCCTTTCCCTGGTACAGCAGATACCTTGTCAACACCCTGGTCAAGGGACTGGGACAACAGTGGTTTCAGGCCTTCCTACAACACAGGTGTCTGAGAAGTAGATCTGGGAGATCTGTCCAGGTGACTCCACTTCTGGTCCAAAAGATCAAGGCAGATGCCACCATCAGGCCTGGGAGCAGGACTGCCCTAAAGGCAATAGAAATGAAGCGGGACCCTCTGATACCACAGTGTCCTATGCCATAAAGACCCTGGCCCTCCACATGGGTTCACTGGCCCAGTGTGAGGGAGAATGAGCAGTGCTGTGAAGTCCCAGCATCTCCCTGAGGTGGGCATTCCTGGGTCCTCAGAGACTCTAGCTGCAGCTCCATGAAGAGGGAACACCAAACTGCTGAGGGACCATCATCCTCTCCTGGACCGATGAGCCTGTCACGTAGCCTAGGGGTGGGGATGCTGGTGTGACACAGTGGGTGGCCAGGCTATGGAGACAGCCAGCACACAGAGACATTGGTGATGCAGCACTGAGTCAGGCTCAGCACAGGTATAGGACACCCTGCTAACTAGGAGGGTGGTAGACAAAATCTTGATGTGGCAGCGGCTGCCCTTGTCTTTCTAGCTGGAAGTTTGGGCTCATCTTTCAAGGCAGGTTGTTACTCCATTTTGGTGACACCAAAATCCTCTTCCAAGATGGGATGTTGGCAATATTTAAGAGCTAAATTGTGTGTAGTGAAGAAAGTCAAAGGCTATCTTTGTCGCAGGCAGATTTGTAGCGCAGAAGATCTGGACGGGGATGTAGTAGGCGGCAGGGCTCTAAACACAGTTTCAGGGGTGACCTAAGGACAGAGGGAGCCTGAGGGACCCCACTGGGCAAAGCACAAGGGGCAGTGCTCTCTAAGTTTGCTACTCTGCATCATAAGCTCCCTGCCACCTCCATGAGCAGTCTGGTTGTATTAACTGTGGCAGCCCCGTCTTTGCTGTGCTTTGAGTCACTCATGGAAGGGGTATGTCTGTGATGAAGAAAACCAGAGGATGGCAGAAGCCAGACTCGAGATGTCTCAAGGGGATCGCAGTGGCTCTGAGCCTGGAGTCTGCTGGCTGGTGTGCCCGTGACTACCAGGATGGGCTTGGAATGGGCATTCCCTGGGGAACCGCCAGTGGGGAATCTGGTGAAAGAATGAATTTCCCACAGTCACATAGGATGAGATTTTGAGGGTGATGTGTTAGAGAAGAGGCTGTCTGGGGGACCTGAGTATGCAGAACAGGGGCAGGAGCTCCAGACCATCATGGAGTCTTGGGCAAGATCACATCAACTACAGATCAATGAGTTTGGAGCAATGAGCGACAGAGTGGCCCAGCTATGTCATGGTAGACTAGGTGATGCTGTGTAGTAATGAGCCCCACATCTCTGTGCTTAAACAACAAGGGGGTGTTTCTCGCTTAGACAGATGTCCATGGAAGGACAGCTGGGGGTTTTTGACCACTCAGAGAACCAGGCTTATGGCTCCAAATCAAACTGGGCTCAGGGAGAAGAGAGCCCTTGGAAATGCCCCACTCCAAAATGATACACTTCTACTCACGACTCAGGGCTAATCACGTGGTCCCTCCAAACATACAGGAGTTAGAGATACAATCCTACTAGTCCTCAGAGGCAGCAGGGGACACTGCTAATGGCCCCTCAAACTGTTTCTGCATTTCAAAGAGAAACAGCCCTCTGGCCGGTGCTGGTGTCCCCATCTGCTCCCCCCCAACCCCCAGCCTTCTCCTTGTAGACAGAGAAGTTATTGGCAAGTCTCCAACCTCTCCTCCAGCTGCAAGCTCCGTCCAAAGGCAGCAGCCACTTTCCCAGGTGAGGAGAGTTTGGCTTCTGCCAAGCACACAGTGAATTTAAACACCACCGACTCGTGCTGCTGGCTGAACCAGAACAGAAAAGGCCACTGCTTGCATCCTGGAGCGTGCAAATTTACTCAAGTGTGTGCTGTGACCCACAGGTCACTCAAAACTTCAACTCCAGCTTCAACTTAGGAGAAAATGATTCATCCTTGATATCCCAAGGAGAAGGACTTATATGAAGAATGAGAGAGAGAGATGCTCTTCATCTTGAATTGTTATTTTTTTCCTTTCTACTAAGAACAGCAACACAATTCTGTCTGTAAATGGGGAAATACCTTGTTGAGTAAGGACTCTCAGCCGCAAAGCACTGTCTGTCTATAATTACACTTAACCCTCACATAGCAGCCACAGAGAGCAGTCTGCAAACTCCATCAAGGCCAAGTGATGAGTGGCCTCTAATGATTCCAATGACCTTCATTCCTACTTTTCCAGGTTATATTTGACAGTCGATCTGGATTCAATAAAACTAGCTCTGACTCATCCAAGCTAGTGGATGGGTTGAATCAGCCTCCAAGAGTGTTCTGTTGGTCTCTACTATTCTTAAAAATTAAATTCATGGGCCACCCCTTCAGGTCCCCTCCCACTGTGGAAGTTTTTCTGTCCTCTCAATAAATCCTGCTTTCAAAAAAATTAAATTCATTGCTAATGTCTTTAAAATATTTTTAATTTGAGATACTTTTAAAATATTTCCCAATTTAAAAAATGTGTGTGGGGGGGGGAGGGGGCTTCCCCTGAAAATCCAAGTGATCAAAAACCTTGGGGCTGCATCCCTGAATAGCGACCGTCAGACAGAGCCAAGGGGCCTGCATCACCCTTGTTCACTACCCAGCCCCTCCTACGCTGCCCACTCCCTCCTGTGAGCTCCCTGACCCAAGGCAGTTAAGGCTGCAACCTCTGGTGGTGTCCTGAAGATATGCTTTCAGCATCCTAGCCCTCAGCACCTAGTGTGTGTCCAACTCATGGTGGGATCCAATGATGCTTGTTGAATGAATGATTTAACAAGTGGGTACTGATGTGGAGAAACATACTGGACCATTCAGTCAGGAGCCTGGGTTAACACCTTAGCTCAGCCTCTTACTGGCTTTTTGGTCATTCGTGTATAAAAATATACATAGGTACCAGGCGTGGTGGCTCACGCCTGTTATCCAGGACTTTGGGAGGCTGAGGCAAGAGGATTGTTTGAACCCAAGAGTTCAAGACCAGCCTAGGCAACATAGGGAGACCTTATCCCTACAAAAAAATTAAAATAAAGAATTAGCCAGGTGTGGAGGCACATACCTGTAGTCCCAGCTATTCAGGACTCATCTGCCATCTTTTAACCTAAAGGAAGACAAAGGCAACTCTTCCTTCTGAAGAGACAAGTCCTGCCAGACCTGTGCTCCCTGAAGTAGCTGTCCCATCTTCCAAAATTGGCACTGTCAGTGTGGCCCCTTGGGCTGACAGTACAGAGAGCTCAGTCCTACGTCAGCTTGGCTGGTCATTAGCTGTGTGACCTTAAACCCCCCACATCACCTCTAGGGTCATCGCCTGTAATATCAAGACAGGACCATAATATCAAGCTGTGTGTCTTGAGTAAATTATGAACTTCTTTAAAACTCCATCAATTTAGCAACAAAAGCGTATAAACTTTAATTTTCTTTTAGTTAGTATTGGGACCATTCCTTCAACCGAAATTCTGAATTAAGGTCCAAGATGAGAAGTTAGTCAGAAGTAGGTGTGGGATGGGTCAGAAGTCTGGCCTCCTGATGACCCTTTACCTCTTGCAGCAGAATCCTGAGCAGTCCTGGGAGAAGGCACAGGGCGAAAGGCTCCCACCCAAAAAGTCCTAGAAGCCCCTTTTGCTCTAGGAGCCCTTGAGTCCCTGCTTTACAGACCCACGTTCTGTCCTGTGCTTTTTTCTTGTCCTAAAATGGAGATTCCACGTGGCTCTGTAAACCTTTAAAAAAAGAAAAGAAAAATGGATCCGTCATGGTGGTTTACACCTATAATCTCAGCACATTGGGAGGCCAAAGCAGGAGGATTGTTTGAGGCGAGGAGTTTGAGAACAGCCTGGGCAACATAGCAAGATCCCATCTCTACAAAAAAAAATTTTAAGCCGGGCTCGGTGGCTCAGCCTGTAATCCCGCGCCTTTGGGAGGCTGAGGTGAGTGGAATGCCTGAGCCCGCGGGTTTGAGACCCGCCTGAGCAGCGAGACCTCACCTCTACAATAAATCAAAAAATTAGCCAGGTGTGGTAGCACATGCCTATAAGTCCAGCTACTCGGAAGGCTGAGGCGGAAGGATCACCGGAGCCCGGCAGGTAGAGGCCGCGGTGGCCGGCAGCGGCCACTGCACTCCAGTCTGGGCGACAGAGTGAGACTCCAACTCAAAAAAAAAAAAAAAAAAAAATTAAAAAGAATAACCCGAGAATGCACAAAATACTTCAGGAGTCTCTTATCCATCATCAAGTTCCTCATGATCTTCAATCACTAACACCATGTGCACGGGAGGCTGCTGCCTTAGTGCCTTTTCCAATTCAGACCCAGGCTGGGCTTCTTCTAAGTTTAGCTGACACCGCTGGGCCTACTCTGTCCCTGATCGATATCCTGTTTCTGTGTGTGGCCAACACCTCCCATGATTCACCCAGAAACTACATTTAGTGATAGACAAATTAAACTGTTATAACTTGTTATAATGACTTAATAAAGCTTGTCAAGTGTTTAAGAATCCATCTGGATGAAAGAAACATTATTAATGTAAAACATTATTATTACAGCAACAACCGGGATTGTGCCAAAATTCCAGAGTCCCACTCCCTCAGTAAAGAGCACGGAGCCCTGTCGCTGGTATTCAACCTTGGGATGCTGCTGTGAAACCAACATCTTCACTGGATCACACGGCACCTGTCCAAGTAGGGTGTTTGCTGACAAGCACGGTGGGGTAGGAGGTGCAAAGGAAAGAATGCAGTCCTCCACAGTAGAATTATTCCCTAGATTCCATTTTGTGAGGGCTCAGAGTCCAAGTAGGTTTGCTAAAATGTCAGCCACGTGCCTCAGTGATTAGGGCTGTGGTTTGGGCAGCCTGTCAAAGATTCCCCCAGGCGACGCTCAAGCCCGTCTCAGCCCAGTGCAGGAGGCTCCTTGTTTTTATGGCAGGGCAGTCCAGAGATTTTGGGAGAGCAACTGATATCCTATAAGCCATCCCACTCTTTCATTCCCCCACGTGTGTCCTAAACTTTGAATTAATGCTCTGCCTTTTCTTTTTCCCATTCAGCCAAGATTCATAGGTTTGGCCCAGATAGCCTGTCCCACGGACAGAACCCCTAAACCCAGCTGGGAGGAGAGCCAGGGAGGCGTGCTCATGGACTTGAAGTGTCTAACAGGACTGCTCCTGGAATTTTATCCTTCTTCCCACCCCCAGCTCAGCGTGAGCTTCACTTGGGCCAAAAAATCAACTGCACAAGAACAAGATTAAGCAGGAGGCTGGAGACAGAAGTAAATAGAATGCATGAATGAAACCTGAAAATTTTCATAACTATAAACTCACCAAGAACCAATGGAGGGAGCTCATGAAACTTCCTAAGGTGAGACTTCACAAGTTCTTCCTCACCAAACCAAATTTGGTCTCACCATAGCTTCTGCGAAATATTCTAAACCTTCCCTCTGGAATCACACAGATGGAGTCTAATCTCTCTGAAAAAAATCTGTGTGTGCCCCTCTAAGCATAGAAGGTGACTATCAGGCACCCAAGTCTTCCCTTTCTCTAGATGAGTTTTCATGGGTCTTTGTCCCTGCTCTGACACTTTGTCACCTACTCGTTATGCTGTGGGTAGGCTCTGGTTCAGGGGTGCTTCTCTTATGAGTAGTTTCCTGAGCTGCTGTATCTCTGGAGTTCTTCAGTCTGATGTTAGAATGGAAATCGTTTACTGGGTAGGCCAGGTCTCCTCAACCTCAGCACTATTGACATTTTCAGCCAGGAATTCTTAGTTCTGGGGGCTATTCTGTGTATTGTAGGATGTTCACCAATATCCCTGGCCTCTGCCCACTAGATGCCCATAGCAAATCCCTTCCAGTAGTGACAAAAATATCTCCAGACATTGCCAAATGTCCCCTTGGATGCAAAGTCCCCCTGATTGAGAACCACTGGGGTAGAATGTTTGATTAGGGTCCAGTCCAATTGAAAGTTTTAACCTTCAATGATTCCCTGAATTCTCAAGAATTCTGAGACCATCTGTTTAATTCAGATTGTGAAATCAATAAGAGCAGTGGACTAGTTTAAGGACAAAAAGATTTGGTATGTTGGAAGTCCTCAGTGAGTCATAAAAGCAATCCCCAAAAGATTATAATGGTGAAGATGAAATTGCAAAAATGCCCAGGCCCCTGGAAACAAAAGCAACAGGAAGAGGAGCTGGACAGGGTGGAGGAAAGGATTGCTGAAACCCAATTCCTTGAGGATTTCCCTCTTTGGCCAAGCATGTTCACAGCAGATTGCTCAGTAAATGAACTTCACAAAATGTTCTTTCCACCTGAAAATGATGGTCTCCTATAATTTCAACTGGCAAGAAGAGGGAGGAAATAAAAGAGCCAATGTTTAAATGAAATGAAATAGAATAGCTGGTGTCTAGAATCCTTCAAATAAATGGCTGACTGGTTAAAGCAAAATAAGATTTTTAAAAATTGAGAGCCAGCCTTCTGACTCTTTATTCCTGGCTATAATATGGCCAGAATTGTGGATTGGTGTAAGGGGAAAGCCTGCCCTGAGATTTCAAAGCATTCAGTTCTAGTTTGCAATTAACTCAGAAATCCACAGGAAGAAACACCATGTCATCCATGTTCAATGCATTGTGAAATTCCATTCTTGGAGCTCAACATCAGATATAAACCCAAGGCGATAATTCCTCTCCCTTATTGTCTGTCTCTGAGGCATCTAAAAAAAATCCCTTTACCTTGATTTTCTTTCATCTGGGTAGATCAGTGGCTTGGATTCAAATGAGAGCTTTCAAACAAGCTCCTGCACTGTTTTTATTCCTCACTTCTTCTACCTGAACTTTCACTGTGAGAGCCATGCAAGTATGCATAAGGATTTGTGTTCCCATCTATGTATGACTCCTCTGGACTTTCTGTTGTCTCAGGAGCTCATGTCTCTCTCCCAGTTTAAATACTGGATAATTCTGAGTGCACAAAATGGACCCAGAGCAGAGAAGCTTCTCCCAGTCCAGAACTCAACAGAACGGGAGTGTGAGTGAGAGACTCCCAGATGCAAAGACTGAGAAAGCAACCAAACCCCTGCGTCCTTAGCTCACCTCCCAAAGCCTTATTGTTTTCCAAAGCATTTCCTCAGAAATGACCCATTTTACCTTGAGTCACTATGACAGGTAAGGACTGAGCATCTTGGTTGTGTTCTGTTCAAGCCTGGGCAGTGGTATGCTGCTTCTTGTGTAACAATCTCATGAGTGAGTGTGTTGGGGGAACCCTGATTTGTAGCATTTGCCAATTTCCATGGTGTAAATACTCCCTCCATGGCCAATTTCAAGCTACCAGCATGAAATCAACCAGCTCTCCCTGTAACTGCAAATGTAGCAGTCTGCTCTTCCAAAAGTAGGGCCATCTTCAGTAAGCTGCTAAGCCTAAGGCTCTTTCTCCTGTGCAACATCACCCTGCTCAAAGCCTGACATACCTTATAAATGCCAAAGTTTAAAAAAAAATTTGGCAACAGGACCAGACAATTTGGCGCTGTAAAAGGCAAGGGGGGGTTTGAGTAAATTTGAGTTTCTTTCTTTTCCTTTTTTTTTTTAATAAGAGAAAGGGTGACAACAAAATTGTGCAGGAAACTTTAATGCTCTCAACTGTGAGCCTTAAGAAATACACACTGAACTCAACATCAAACACCACTAGATTTGATCTCCCAAAAGAAGAAAAGCTAATTTATTTTTCTTAAACTATTCTCAACCAGAGAATGGCCTGCTTCATAAAATGAGGCTAATCTTTATTATATATCAGATTGCTTTTACCCATTAATTTTTTATTGTGGTTGAATATTGATAATGTCTCCAAAAGCAACAGATTCTGCTTTACCTAGTATCATAAAATCATTTTATATTTTTAGATTTATCTTTAGTGACAGGAAGAACAAAAATAAAGTAGCTTTGTAGCTTGACTTGAAACATTAGGGTCACTACTTCCTTAGCATTTAAAAAATGACCACTTTTGATGAAATTATGGCCACAGGATTGTAATGTATGCACTACTAGAATTCTCCAGAGCAAAGACAGAAACTGAGCAAATGGGAAATTTAGAACTATCAGAAAGAGAAATGGCTTCATAAACATAAAAAAAGTCAATGATAACATAGTAAGGCTAGGAAATGATCTTTAATATAACACATGAAATAACTTAATATAAACATCCAAATCAGCTTGAAGCCTCCTTCTCCTTCTCCATTCACATTGTGCCCTTATTCTTGTTCCAGATAAGAAACAGCTGGAGAGAGTGAAAAAAATGCTCATTCATCCTCCAGGATTTTTAAGGAAACAATGTACATGATATTATCTCAATGACCAGCCAAACTGGGTTAATTTTTAATCCTTTCACTTAACCCAGAGCTCTGGGTAGAGGCAATGAGGGGAGGGCATTGGAAGAGGAAAATGATTTCAGAGCTAATTGCTAGACTCCCTCTCAAGCAAACTCATCAAACACTCATAACTTGGAACCAGCTCAGGTCACTCTGTAATTTGCTAGACATGTCTGCTATTATCCATAGCTGAATGTACAAAGGCAACTCAAGAGCCAAAACAGCAAGGTGGTGCCAAGACTCAATCACTATTAATGTGCATATTGAAGGTCAGCAGGCTGCATAGTTTAGTTACATCGCACAGTAATCAGTCATGTCTGGTGTAACCCAAAGACTCCCCAAGACAGCCCGTAAAGCCATCTAACTTTGACTGTTTATGAAGGTTAACCTAAGAGCAGTGATTACAACCATGGAGTTGACACACATAATTGGGTTAGAAAAGCTCTCTAAGTGAAACTGAAGACAGAATCTTACAGAAACAGATGTTTATCCAACTAATACTGTTGAGTGCATGCCATAGGGTGAGTCTGTGAGAATCTGGGGCATGAACATCCTTTAACACCTCTTGCCTGGTCAAAATTCAGAGATCTCTTTAACGAAAGAAGATTGCGCTGCCCCAGGCCAGTCAATTATGGCCAGAGAGCCCATGCCTGCCTGGTGCCCTGCTCCTTACACCTCTTTTGCAGCCTTGGACTTACACTAGGCAAGGGACAGACTGGAGTTTCCCACAGAAGGATCCAGCCACAGTCAGCATTGCCATAGAGAAGAGAGAAACAGTCATCGGACTATCAGAGGAACATGGCAGTTGCTTCATAATGTCAACGAAAATGGCATTTCTACTGCACAGTTAGAGGAGCAACTTACAGAGAAGAGTTCATACCTGGAAAATGGCTTAAGCCAAGAGAGGCAATGTTCAAGAGGCTGAGTTAGTGAGCCCTCTTTCATTCTCACATAGAGAAGGAAAACAAATGGTGGCATGGAAGAGACTGGTTAGTGAGAACTGAGAGACACTAATACCTGCTCCCACCTCTAAGCGGCTTTTGTTCTGGGTCACAAGTTGGAAAAAAGAAATCCTACCCCTCACCAAGGGAAGCATAGCAGCTAACCAGAACAATCTGCCAAGGTGTTCCTTGAGAAATACAAGCTTCCTTCCCATGGGGTGGGGGGTTATTGTCTTCCTTTCCTTGAAACTTCGCAGATAATCTAAGTCTAGTATATTGGTGCAAAGTAGGACACTCAGGATCAACCCCAAACATACACACTTCTTCTCCCCAAACTTCCTCCTCATTCTAAAATCTATTTCTTCCTTACTAACCAGCTAGCCCTCAGTCAACCTTCCTGGGTTCATCCTCCACTGTCACACCATCACTAAGACCCATCATTTCTACTTCCAAAATTATCTTGACTCTGTCCGGCTCTCTTCTCTCCTCCCATCTCTTTTGCTACCTCCCTGGTTCAGGCCTCTGCAATCATCTCATGCAAGGTGCATGGTCTCTCTCCTCCCACTCTACCCTACTCAACTCCATCCCGCATAGGACAGTCAGAATGATTCATTTATATTCTTTTTTTTTTTTGAGTTGGAGTCCCACTCTGTCGCCCAGACTGGAGTGCAGTGGCCGTACCCAGCCACCACAGCCTCGACCTGCTGGGCTCCGGTGATCCTTCCGCCTCAGCCTTCCAAATAGTCGGAATTACAGGCATGCGTTACCATGCCCAACTAATTTTTTGATTTATTGTAGAGATGAGGTCTCCCTGCCCAGGCAATCCACTCACCTCAGCCTCCCAAAGGCGGGGGATTACAGGCTGAGCCACCGAGCCTGGCTTCATTTATATTCTTATTTAATTAGGTCGTCTCTCTGTCACAACCCTTTCATGGCTTCTTACTGCCCTTTAAATAAAACCTAAAATCACTAATGTACCTAAAAGACCTGCATGGTTGAAGCTCAAAGAGTAAAGGGGAGAGTGAGTAAGCTTGTTCTATAGCAGAAAGAACATTAGAAACCTCTAAAGAGGGGAAAGAGAGCCCCTGAGTGAACATCAACAGAAGGTGAAAGACGGAAGGGACCCTGCAGATGAGGGATGGAAGCTTGGTATTGGATGGAACAAATTCATGGAAAGAGAACACTTGGAAGATGAATCAAAAGGGGTTCCAAAGATAATTGAGGCAGCTGAGTTAAATACCTATTTTAAGACTCTTAAAGAAGACAGAATCAACTGCAGAAAATGAAATCAATGCCCTAAAAGATCACAGGAGAAATCCCCAGGTTTCTGACTGTTTTGCTGCAATCAGGAAATCATAGTCAGAAGGGAGAGGCCCAGCTCCTGGGAAATGTCATGTCTTCCTTCCTGCATCAAGGCAAAGAAAGAATGTTCAGCAGAGATCTGATATAGAGAGTTTGCCTGGTAAGAGTGGAGGAGAATCTTTTCAGGACACATGGCAAGATCAACCTCAGGGGCAAAGAGCTGGACAACTATAAGACACAAGCCAGAATTCCTTCAGAAACTCTGGAAAGGATCCCTGACTCTTATGGAAGGCAACTCATTTTCCATGTGAGAAAAGCTCATGATAATGGGTTGAGCACTCTTCTGGCTGAAAGACATCTGCTCAGCTTAAGAAAAGGGGATGCACACTTGAGATACATTATGGAGGGAAGATTTAGGGATTTTCAAAGTATCCTTATTTCTCTGTTGTGTGTGGGGCATTGTCAGAGGTTCATCAAGATGACCAGACCTGGAGGAGCAGGAGCCCCAGGTGGGTGCAGGCCATGATGGGTGGGCATCCAGCACCCAGGGCCTAGGGTGGATAGACACCCCTTCCCAGGATCAGGCCCATGAGCAAGAGTCTCTACTGGATCCTCCCAGCCCTACCCAACAACTGCACCAGAGCTCTAGCCTCAGGCCCTGTGCTCCTGGTGCTGCACTCAACCAGGCCACCTTGAACCAATCCTCTCACAGAAATGGGGTGCCCCTGAGCTGCTTTGATCCAACACTCCCACAGAAGCAAGGTGCCCTGGACAGCCTTGATCCAACCCTCCCATGAGAATGGGGTGGTCCTGGGCAACCTTGATCTAATCCTCCCATGGGAATGGGGTGTCCCTGGTTGCCTAATCCAACCCTCCCACAGCAATAAGGTGTCCCTGAGCCTCCTTGCTCCAGCCCTCACACAGGAACAGGGTGCCCCTGGACAGCCTTTATCCAACCCTCCCAGAAGACAGGGTACTCTTGAATCACCTTAATCCAGTCCTCTCATGGGAATGGTATGCTCCTGGGAAATTTTGATCCAAACTTCATACAAGAAAGGGATGCTGCTGACCTAGCTCCACCCTCTCCTGAGAGTCACAGTGGGCAGCTCCTGGGAAGGAGATGCTGTCCTTCCCCCAATTCCAGAACAAGATGAAGACACTGCCTAGGAATCTTGCCCCTCAAATTGTCCCTTGGCCCAGAACTTCTTTCATTAAAAAACAGAGAAATGTGTCTATACCAACTGCTATCCACACAGCCTGACAGCAGAAGTATATCTACTTCCAAGTGATTCCACCTTCCAGGAGCCCACTTCTGAAAACCCAAAACTATGGCAAGATGCTTTTCTCATTACTGAAGAAATTTTGACTTTTTTTTTTTTAGCTTTATCACTACAAGTTTTTGTTGACCCGAGTGGAAGCTTGATAAGATTTTATTATTCTCAACCAATGTTTTATAATTGTAGATGATTTAAATGTGATGACTCATACAAATTAATTAATTTTGTCTAATTTTATTTGTAGGTAGTATCACTGTAATACCTTTATTGTTGTTAACAAGTCCACTAAACCCAAAAACACAGCAAAAATTTATTTTATCTTCTTTCTAAAATAATTTTGGAATTTTTGCGGGCTTTTTTGTTTCACCATTATTTAAGTAATTGTACAATATCTTAAATGGAGATTTGAAGAATTATAATTTTTAAGTTAATGTTTGATAAATGTATATTATGTAAATGTGAATCTTATTAGTAAATTGTGTCCTTATTTTTTGATTTCTAGATGGTGCAATAGTATTTTTGTTATTATTATTTAACAATATCTTTGACTCTCACCTATAATCCCAGGAGTTTGGGAAGCTGAGGCAGGAGGACCACTTGATGCCACGAGTTTGAGACCAGTCTCAGCACCATAGTAAGACTCCATCTCTAAAAAAGCTAAAAAAAAATTAGCTGGATGTGATGGTGCACACCTATAGTCCCACTTGTTTGGTAGGCTGAGGCAGGATAATCTTGAGCCCAGGAGTTTGAGGGAGCAGTGAGCCATTATCACATCACTGCACTCTAGCATGGGCAGCAGAACAAGACTCTGTCTCAATAATAATTATTTTCTTTGACTCATAAACAGCAAATTTTGTCTTTCTTCTAAAGGATTATTGAATTTTCTCTTATTTAATTTCAATACTATAGTTGAATGGTTATACAAATGTTCAAATGAAAGCTCAGTAGAATTGTAATTCTTAGGATAGTGTTTTATAAATATAGCTTATTTAAAGGTGAATTTCCTAATGCATTGTTTCCTCTCTTTGAGAAATAAAAAAAGTTTATTTCTGCTTACCAAGGGCTGAAATCACTCTGGTTGTAAGATTAATGAATAAATTTTGGTTTCAAACAAAACTACTTTTGGAAACATTGGCCAAAGAGCCTTTGCTTTAGAATTCATAATGAATGTTAGTGTGTCCATGGCTCCCAAGAAACCTGCCCCATGGGCTCTGCTTCCTTTGTCCTTCAACCCCTGGATTCAGCTCAGGACAAGGATTAGAAGCTTGACTCAGAGTTCTTCTCCTCAAGTGGCAACCCAGTTTTCCTACAGTACCCTTCTCCATGCCAAATCCTCATGACCCTGAGTAACATCTCACAGAAGCAGAATTTCAGAGCATACTTTGGGACAGGCAGATGTGGATGAGATGCAGTCATTGTAGGTTTTCCCAGGGCATGTGAACTCAGGTGGGGAGCTAGTTATGCCTGCCCTATCCATGTAGAGAACATAGCATAGTGTCTGACACTCAAACAATGCCCAATTCCTATTCAAGTGAATCAGTGAGATGGCTCAACTACAGCCATCAGCAGCTAAGGACAGGCTCCAATTAAACGACAGATCTGCCACTTCCTCCAAGCTTTTGTCCACCGGCCTGAGTGTCCTATGGATGCTCCCCCGCCCTTTGGGAAACGTCTCCAAGACCCTGCCCATAACAGAGAAGGACTGTGAAGGTACCACTACTGAACCCTTTTGATCTGATCAGAACTAAATTTGTTCTGACCTGCAGCAAATGACATTCTACTTGTGGCCTTCTCCCTCTCTGTGGGCCTCACAACAAAAAGTTGAGAAGGAAACTGTAACATGGTTTTGTTTCTTGGACGTGTAGAGAGCTTGGAAGTCTAGTCAGCAGTTCCATCTTTGCAGGAAAAAAAAAGCTGAATGAACTGAAAAACTGCAACTTTTCTCGAACCCATAAGAGAACTGAAGTCTCAAAACAAACCACCACCCTGAAACCTGGAGAATGAATGTCTCTGGCGATAAGATTTGTTTACCTGGAGCAGAGGGCACTGAGTAAGCCAATGGGAACATCAAAGTAAAAATTTTAGTGAATTACTGGAATCTGTGGGATATCAAGTGAAGAGTTTCTGAGAACCATAGTCTTAGAGAGGCTTCACATTTTTGCAGGCTTTCCCTCTAGGAATCCCAACAGGCTCTCACAAAGAGGATCAGGATGAATCCAGAGGAAATACCTTTCTTTCTACGGCCTGACAGTAGGAAGAAAGTAGTAACCATTACAGAATCCAACCAGGAATTTCTTCCTTACAGAACAAAAGCCTTCATCTTGAGAAGGACATTGCCAGAGAGCCATTATGACATCCCATCTAGCAAGAGAAAGGGAGTGTCCCCTACTCCAGCCCCACTTCAGTCTCCTTATCTCACCTAAGGAATAAAAGGAAAAAGAAAAGAGGTCTCATTCTACAGGAGAGAGAGCTTTAAAGACAAATACTGGGAATGCTGCAGCCAGGAATCGTGGGGAGTAGGGGGAACTCCACCCCTGGAGGAGCAAGAGAAACAGCTGTGAAGTCCACACCCTTGAGACACAGACCCGTGTGCACCACAAAGGCTGAAATATAATCAGAAGGCTAAAGAACACCGGCCTTCCTCACACCCTACCACCATGTTATCAAGCCTCCAATTCTAATAATAGTAGACCGCAGCTGGGAGTGCTGTCAGAGGCAGATTTGCAATGAGGAGATGCATAAATGGAAGGACCACAGTAAGAGGGAAGACAATGATAATTTAGTTCAATAATTCACTGCTAGCTCTTCAGTCATACAAATCACTATGTAAATGAGCCAGCAGGCTATCTCATACAGATCATAATGGACATCATAGATGTGCATCATGACCACACAGTATCATCACTTCTTTCAAAGCCCGTTGGTGATTGGTCACTGTACATCTGTTATTCAGTTCCTTCACAGACAGCAACGTGTGCTTTTATTGCCTTCCTTTCTTCTCCCAGTGATAAAACCATATGATGTTTTAAAAAAAGACTCACCAAAAGAGGAAATTGACCACCAAACATGAAGGTACATTGAACAAATAAAAAGTGATAATACTCAGGAACAGTATAGAACATAAATGGAGAAATAAAAGAATAACTGACCACAGAAATGATGACACTACTGCCATTCAAGGGACACTAGAAATGCAGCCAAAGGAACTTGGTAAATGTGAACTTACCAACATAAGTGAGGAAAGCGGTTGTGACCAAAAGGACTAAGATTTCACAGGGGTAGTGGCACTCTCTGGATAAAACTTCACGTAAAAGAAACTCTGAGAGATAGTTTATTACATTGAAAGAGCAAAGGATGAAATGTAGAAAGTTTATTAAAACTTAGAGTATGACAATTTGCAGACATAGAAAAGACGCTCACTACACATTATGAGTTATATATTTAAAAAAAGGTAAGCACTGTTCAAATTATTCTTGATAATCTTTTATGAAGAATAAGGTATTTTAATTCTCAGTGTGTACAATGTTTTAAATTCCTGTCTTAAATAAATATTAGCTTTACTATTTTTCATTTTCCTATATATTTATAACCAACAGTAGAATAATTTTTAATCTTTTGACCAATAAAACCTTTAAAAGTTAGGAGATCATCACAATCTTTCCTTGATTATTAAAGTCACTTTGAATGATTTCAGCTTCCATGGTCACTTTTACAGTTCACACTACTGTGCAAAGTGAGGACTGCCTGCATATTGACCACTTTATTTTGTTTGTTTACGTATGTATGTATGCATTTCTGAGTTGAGATTTCACTCTGTCACCCATGCTGGAGTGCAATGGTGTGATCACATTTCATCACAGCCTCAACCTACTAGGCTCAGATGATCCTCCAGCCTCAACAATCAGACAAAGGAAATAATAAAATTTAGAGCAGAAGTCAATGAAATTAATCTAGGAAAACAATAGAGAGCAATAAAACAAAAATCTGGTCCTTTGAAAAGACAAAAAAAAAATAACTGATACACTTCTAATCCAGAAAAGAAGAGAAGAGGCATAAATTATTATCATGAATGAATCAGTATCACTAAAGAATTACTACTGATCCCATGGACATTAAAACGATAAGAGAATTATAATATGAAAAACTTCATATCCATAAATTTGATGACTTAAAGGAAATAGACCAATTCCTTAAAAAGCACAAAGTATCTACACTCATTCAAGGATAATTTGGTAAACTAAGTAGTCATCTATCTATTAGAGAAATTGAATCAACAATTAACAACCTTCCCAAAAAGAAAGTACCAGATCCAGATGACTTCCCTGCAGAATTTTACCAAACATTTAAGAGACAAATTATACCAATTATCTACAAACTCTTCCAGTAAATAGAAGAGGAGAGAATGCTTCCCAATTCCTTTATGGGAGCAGCGTTACCCAAATGCCAAAACCACACAAAGATATTCCACCAGAAAGAAAATCTACGTGTCAATATTTCATATAAGCAAAAATCTTTAATAGTTTAGAAAATCAAGCCTAACAATGATTTCTTAGGACAAATAAAGCACAATCTATAAAGGAAAAATAATAATAAATTGGACATCGTGAAAATTTTTTTAAAAACTTTGTCACACAATAAAGAATAGAACTATAAGCCGCTTACTGAAAAAAAATTTGCAATCACATAACTGGCAATGAACTTCTATCAAGAATATATAAGCAACTTTTTTTTTTGAGTTGTAGTCTCACTCTGTTGCCCAGACTGGAGTGCAGTGGCACGCTCCTGGCTACTGCAGCCTCAATCTGCTGGGCTCCAGCAATCCTTCCGCCCCAGCCTTCCAAGTAGCTGGAACTACAGGTGCGTGCTACCACACACAGATAATTTTTTTGATTTATTGTAGAGATGAGGTCTCGCCAAGTTGCCCAGGGGGTCTCGAACCTGCAGGCTCAGGCAATTCACTCACCTCGGCCTCCCAAAGCATCTCCCAAAACTTTACATCCTTTACAGGCTGAGCCACCGAGCCCAGTTATAAGCAACTGCTAAAACTCAACAACAAAAACCCAATTTTTAAAAAATGGATAACATTTAAAAAGACACTTCGCCAAAGAATATATTCAGATGACTAATAAGCATACCAAAATATGCTCAATATTATTACTCATTAAGAAGATGCAAATTAAAACTGCAAGGAGATACTATAACACATATACTAGAATTTTTTTTTTTTTTTTTTTAGCTATTAACACTATCAAATGCTGGCATGGATGCAGAACAATTGGAACTCTAAAACATTGCTTGTAGGTACATAAAATAGGACATCTTTGGAAAGCCCTTTGACAGTTTCTAATAAAATTAAATATATATTTACTATATAACCCTGCAATCCACTCCTAGGTACTTAAGAGAAATGAAAATATATGTTCACACAAAAATCTACACATGAAGATGGGCTTTCTTTGTAAAAGCTGAAAACAACCAAAATTCCTCTCAACGGAGAAATGGATAAACAAACTGAGGTATTTTCATGCAATGAAATACTACTCAGCAATGAAAGGAGCAAATTATTGATACATAAGCAACACAGATAAATTGCAAATACATTATAATAAATGAAAGAAGCCAGACAAAAAACAATGTATCATATTATTCTATTTATTTGATGTTCTGGCAAAAACCAAAACTATAAGGACAGAGAACAGATCAGTGTGACTAAGAGGGAGTTTGAGATGGGGTGAAACTGCTCCAGATCCTAACTACAGTGGTCGGTTACTGTGAATTTGCCAAATTCATAGAACTATACATCAAAAACAGTGAGTTTTACTTTATGTGAATTAAAAAGTAACCTTAAATGGCAGTGTCCATTGTAAGCATTCATTTACCCATTCACTTGATCAATATTTGTCAAGTGACTATTTTATGATACAAACTTCACTGGATTCTGTGCAGGAGCATATAAGATAAATACAGTCTCCACTCTCTAAACTCACTGGTTAATATAGGGGTTGACAAATTACAGCCACATCCAGCCCATCACTTATTTTTGTAAATAAAGTTTTATTGGAACACAGCCTTGCCCGTCCATCTATGTGTGGTCTATGGAAAAGTTGAACAATTGTCACAGAGAGCATATGGCCCACAAAACCTTAAATATTTACTAGCTAGCCCTTTAAAAAATGTTTGTTAATCCCAATGTCTCAAACTTCCTTTTGCCTGAGTATCTTTGTGGAGCCTCTTAGACTCAGGCTGAACCCCTAAGAGTAGGTGTGGGCAGGTACTCCTTTGCAAGTCTGCAGATTTCTAGATGATTCTAAAGCAAGTAGTTCTGAACCACTTAAAGGAAAAGCCGCTTAAGAAATACAAACATTAAGCAAAGTATGGCGATTGAGTGAATTTTGTTTGTAGGGTTAATCTACAATTCATGCATTAAGTTCAAATTTGACAGCCTGGCCTCTTAGAAGTTGCTTCAACTATTTGAAGGTGGCACCCTCTGGGTAAAACAATATTTTGAAAACAGATGCTTCAGAAGAATTATGGGCAAAGGGTTATTTTACTCACCTTATCTCCCATCATGCATACATATAAAACCTTTCAAGAATTTGGTAATAAAACCGCACATTATTTTAGGTTTCAGTTCTAGTCCAACCCAGCAGGGTTCATTGGCAAGGCAGCCCGCCCACTGCAGGGAGGATGATGGCTGTCTCCATTTGTCATCCTGATGGGTGGGTGGGTGGGGGGAGTTGTGGGAGTGGGAAGGGAATGTGGGAAAGCCTGGAGGTACAGGAGGGAAATTTGCCACCTGCTTCCTGCAGAACTCCTTCCTTCTTCTAGACTTTTCTCCACCAGCCCAGTCTGCCTCAAGCTCTCCATCCAATTTTTCTCAGCTTCACTCCTCTTCTTCAGAGTACAAAGACCAGTTCCTAGCTGGGTCCTGGCGTTCCCATGCACTTCCAAAATGTAACAGGGCATTAAAGTTCAAAGCAGAAGAGAGGTCATCTCCATGGAGCAGAGGAGACTGATTGATAAAATTATTACCCATGAACACTAAATTAGCTCTGAGTTTCCTAAAAACTGAAAAGAAAAATTGAATAAACAAATCACAAAATACTAATACTGGGAAAATGTCCTGGGCATGGGTTAGAAGTGAGAGAATAGGATAGGGTCTAGAGGAAAGGTAATGTGTGTTTTCCCAATGTGCACATCAGCCTGTCTCCAACAGCCGCTACCTCAGCCACCCCAGGGAGAATCTGCCATTAGCCAATTCCATTTGCCTCAAATGCCGACTTTGGCTGTTGATCTCAGGACCCTGCTGACATCTCACAGTAATCCAGTGAGTCCCATCAGCTTTAGGCTTCTAATAATAAATTTTTGAGAATATTACAAGATGGTATTATAGCTTTAATTAGTAATTACATGACATCATGACTGGGAAAATTTTATTTTAAGAGTGAAGCTGCCTATGATGTAAAGTAAAAATATTTTTGATCTTTTATAGCCTCTCCTTGATGGTTTACAATTCTGAAGTCTAACAGAGCATATGAGGTTTGTCTAGCATGTAAGTGTGAACTTTTTAAAAGGTATTACTTAGTTTCCCAATATTTGTAGCTTGAACTGTGTGTCTGAAGCCAAGACGGCCCTACTCTATAATTAGTAGTGAATTGCCTGTTTTCTTTCAATTATTTTCTGTCTGGGTATATTATTTGACAAGAGTAGTGTGTCCAACAGGTGTCCGTTTGACCTTCGTCATCAGATCCCATCACTGGAGCGTTCCACCATGATGGATGGGAAGGGAGATGAAGAGAATACATTTCATGTATGCAGAAAATCAGAAGATAAATTTCTAGCTGGAATGAAAAGAATCTCCATTGCTCTGTAGACAGGAGGGGCATAGTAAGGCTAAGCGATTCATCCTGCCGAAAAGAATACTTCATACAACATTACAAAGAATCAGAGAAAGTGAAAGCTCCAGAGTCTTCTTCTCCACCAAAGGTCATGGTAAAAGTTGACCGAAGATAAAAAAAAGATGTGGCCACAGGTTATTTGGCTTCTCGTAAAGTCCTGAGTTGCTTACCTCTTGATATTTCTTTAGAAATATTTCTTTTATATGGGACTGTCTATCTTATCAAAAGCTAAATTAAAGGAAAATATTATTTTAGGGAATGTCAAACTCTACAGGTTCAAATATAAAATAGTGACAAATGTACAATCAGTGCATCTCTAGAAATTATATCCATATTCTAGGCATGTTCATAGTCAGTGTGAAATTTTACACAGAATAAATTTAGAACTTTTACTCTCTGAGCAATGTTAATAAAATATAATTTGCAGTATTAATGTGCTGAAAACCTTTATGTGAGAACAAAAACTGGCATCAGCCCACTCCCTAAAAAAAGCAGTCTCAAATTTGATACATACACATATTTTTTAAATGGTTGAAAAAAGTCAACAGGACTCTCTTCATTCAAATTCAGAACAACTCAAATCATCTTTAATACCCAAGTGGTAAAGAAAGGATTCAGAGAACATATTTCCTGGAGAGAAAAATTAAAAATCCTCATCCAAGGTTCATGTGACAGGGATGTGCTGTCCATGACAAAGTGCAATCAAGAGTGGGTTGGAGTGGAGTTGACGGCTCAGGGGCAGCCTGCAGTCACAAGGGGAACACAGAAGAGACCAGCAAGGCTCTTGTCAAAGAAGTGCCCTGAAGCAATCAGAGGGTGGGCCAAAGGAAGAGTACCCTAAATGGCAAGGAGGACAGAATCCGGCTACTTGGGAGCGGGTGATTGACTTGGGGATGTCAGCTGACAACCTCCTGAGATGTGGGTCTGTCAGTGCACAGAACTGAGAAGAGTACAGCCTGGGACAGAGACCTGGTGGCCGGGTCTGAATGGTGGACAGCCACTAGGCAGCGGCAAAGTGCCTGAACAGAAGGGATATAGGTATCGAGGGAGGAAATGGGTCATGGTGTGTGAGCTGCCGCAGCAGTGTCAGCTACTCTCAAGATGTCCTCTTCTCTTCTCTCTCTCAAGAATCCTGTGTTCATTACTTCCTCATATGTGTGCATCTGTGTGTGTTTGTGTGTGTGTGCATGTGTGTGTTTATATGCTGTATTCATTTCCTGTGACTGCCATAACAAACTACTATAAACTGACAAACATCGTGGCTTAAACTACAAAAAGTCTTGCATTTTTGGAGACCAGAAGTCAGATCAAGGTGTCTACAGGGCTGTGCTCCCCACAAAGGTCTTAGGGGAGAATCTTTTCTTACCTCTCCTGCTTCTGATAACTCCAGCTATTCCTTGACTGTGGTCTCCTCACTCTAATCTCTACCCTCCATGATCACACTGCCTTGTCTCCTGTGTCTCCTATGTGTCTTATAAAAACACGTGTTGGCTTAATTCATTTTGTGCTGCCATAGCAAAATATCACAGACTGAGTAAGTTATAAAGAAAAGGAATTTATTTCTCATAATTCTGTAGTCTGAGAAACCCAAGATTAAGGGGCTGGCCTTTTGTGAGTACTTTCTTGCTGTGTCATCCCATGGTGGGAGGTCTTCCAACACATGCCTACTGGGGGACACAGTCAAACCATAACGCTTGTCATTGGAGATCCTTAACTTAATTGAATTTGCAAAGACCCTTATTCCAAGTAAGATAATATTCATAGGTCCCATGGACTAGGCCCCAAACATATCTTTTTAGGGGCACCACCATACAGCCTACTATATATTCTTTGTGTTTTAATAAAATGTTTTGCTCTGTCTCGGAGAACTGTGTCTAGAACCATAATGGCGGTAGAGAGATGATGTCTAGAGTGGCCAGTAGGCTAGATTGGGTCATTCAGAAGTAGCCATAAATAGGTCCTCCAGGGGATGTGACAGACAGTGATAATCCAGTCATCAGTGACCCTTCATGTGAGCTTATCATTAAAAGGGCCCAGAGAGAAAGTATCAGGTGTTTGCTCAAGATACTGGGCAGAAGACAATTGGTGCTTAATATGGTGTTCTGAGACAGTTCATTGTTTGGGCCACAATTTTTTTGGTGGGGGAGCTACAATATTTTAAACTATGACCCACAGAATAAATTAGATCCAAAATCCAAAGACTTCTTTAAAAAACTAGCCTGTGTCACTCTAAGGCTGTTAATTCTCTCTCTCTCTCTCTCTCTCTCTCTCTCTCTCTCTCTCTCTCTCTCTCTCTCTCTTCTTTTTTAACAGAATCAGCTTTGTGCTTAACACACAAAAAGCATGTTGCTAGGTCAAGCTTAGACTTCTTGGAAAGGTGTGATTCAAGGAAATTCAGAGGTGGGTTGTGAAATCTGAGTGGCCAGAGCCCTGTGACTCAGCACTCCAGGGGAACCCCAGAGAGTGCCACAAGCCCACCCTTCTCAGTCTGAAAACAAACTTCTTTGAAATCCAACCCATCTGTCATCCCACTGGCTATTTTTCCTTCACCACCCCACTTGTGTTCAAATGACCCTTTGGAAGGCACAGGGCCAGTCAGCGAACGTGAAAACATTTCTTCCCTCTGCTAGAGCAAGGCATCCCACATCTGGGAGATGTGAGTGGAAGAGCTCAGAGCGCTGGGGTGAGAACCTCACTCAGGAAGAATGTGCATGACCCAAGCATTGAGTCAGCCCTTCGGGTTGTTTTTCTGGATCTCAGAGATGTTTTGGAATCCACTTTACTGCCCCTCCTCTGGCAAGAGCTCTGTTGAACGTCATTCTGCCCAGTAGCTTTCCAACAGGCATGTGCGTCAGAAAGTACCCCCAGACCAGGCCCCACCCCAGAACTGATGAATAAGAGCTACCAGGAGTGGAAACCAGGCATGTGTTTGGGAGTTTGGGGTTTTCTTTTTGTTTTAATGTTTCACAAGTGTCTCAGATGTTTACCGTTCACTGAGGACCATTGAGTCCACTGACCTTAGGTAACCAGCAGGAATACAGAGACACCAGAAAAATCAACGTTGTCCAAAGTCACAGAATGAGTTAAGACCCCAGCTTTCTAACTCCTCAGGTGTTTGCTCCTTTTACATACCCACGGCTTTTTAGGGGAGAATCAACCCCAAAATATCTGAGAATTCAGAATGCCTCATCCTGGTACAACCGATCCAACTCCCATCAAGAAGTAAAGGAATGATGTTTAGTTTGGAAAAGAGGAAAGCAAGACCCACTCATTTGCAAAGGCCAAATTTACAAGCTGGAAAACCATCAGCTCAGAAAATAGTGGTGGCTTAGCCAGGAGGACTTGGATACACCCTCCATTTCTTATAAAAGAATCCCACAGAATGTAAAAATCTGAGGGGCAAAGTAAAGGGAAAATCGATTCCTCCATAGGGACCAACTGTCGGGGGAGCCAGCCAGGGACATTCCTCCTCACATAAGCAGGATGTGAACAGCAGCACAGGTTGAAAAGGCAGTGTGTTTCCAGCCTCCGGAGGGAGAGGAGTCTCACAGAACTCCAGCAGCAGAGACACAGCCTTGACGATTCAGCCCTGAGAACAAGAATATTACCCTAGGTAACCATGGTACCATGACAACCCCCAAGAATAGAAACCTAAGTTTAACCATCTCTACTGTCCAATGTAATTTTCTCTTTTATTCCAACATGCCTTTGATAGTGATTCTATTTTTTGACCAAGGATCCACTTAAACTTCTTTCAACTGCTTTTAGTGTTTCCTGTATTTTAGAACAGTTCTTCATCCACCCTTTGTTTGTTTGCTTTTCATGACATTGAACAGAGTCTAAGCTAGTTGTCTGGTAGAATATCTGACAATCTCAAATTCTCTGACTTTTTTTCCTTATTAATACCACATAGCGGAAGGAACACCACATAGGTGAACCTGTAACACATGATTATTCTTTCTGATGGGCAGTTTGTCCATCGAGAGTCCCTTAACATTAACTCCTGTCGTTTTGCATGTTCCTGACAATCTATAAGTATTCCCCTGATTTCTGAAATTAGATGTTTTAGGCACAAATTATGCCTTCCCTACTTGGCACTGGTTATTTCTCCAAAGAGCCCTGATTCCTTAGTGCGGAATGGCATTTAGAAGCAAAGGTGAGATGCTATGTGTGCTCATTACTACTGGGACATCTTTGCTTCTTGGCAGTATTAGGGATAAGTAATTAATAAATATGTATTTCTTTCCAATAAGTCTACTTCAAATCCAACACCATGAGTTGTTCCTTGCCTCTCCTGTTCCATATGCATGTCTCCCTTCTCTCAAAGTGAGATCTCTAAATTCCAATAATATTAATATATTTATTTTATCGTTCCCACAATATTTACAAAGTGATTTAAATATTACAGAATTACAATGGCCATGCCACTGGTAATAACAAACCTACTTAGTAACATTGAAAATTATTTGAATTAATTTTTGTCTCTTATATGATTATTATTATCAACTTGACACACAGCTAAATTCATTTGTTTGTGTTTTTATTGAAACCTAGAGTATTTTTTATGCTAAATCTTATTTTTTACTATTAAAATATATACAGTGCAAAAATTCCAATTATATACAAAATCATACTGAAACCATTATTTTTTTCATTCCTATCCTCTATCCTATTCTTATCCAATTCTGACAAATCACCATCTTTACTAAATTCTAGTTTATCTTTTCTGTGTCTGTTTTTACAAAAATATTCAAATATGGCTGGGCTCAGTGGCTCAGCCTGTAATCCCAGCACTTTGGGAGGCCGAGGCAAGTAGATTGTCAGTGCCTGAGGGTTCGAGACCAGCCTGGGAAACTTGGTGAGACCTTGCCTCTACAATAAATCAAAAACTAGCCAGACATGGTAGCGCACACCTGTAGTTCCTGCTACTTGGAAGGCTGAGGCGAAAGGATAACCAGAGCTTAGTAGGCCAGTGGTGGAGTGGCCGTGAGCATGCCACTGCACTCCAGCCTGGGTGACAGATTGAGATTCCAACTCAAAAAAAAAAAAAAGATATATATATAAATAGATAGAAAGATTCAAATATAATTATGTATTTTTATTTCTCCTTTTGTCTTACAATCTTGTGCAACTTTTTTTATTTACTTAACAATATAACCTGGAAATCACATCATCAGTTCTTAAGTTCTTCCTCTTGTATTAGCCAGGGTTCTCCAGAGAAAGAGAACATTAGATATGTAAAGATATAAGAGGTGATTTATTATGGGAATTGGTTCACACAGTTATGGAGGCTGAGAGGCCCCATGTCTTGCTGTCTACACACTGGGGAAGCTGGAAAGCCAGGCCAGTGGTGTAGCTCATTCAAAGTCTGAAAACCTCAGAACTAGAGTTACTGATGATACAACTCTGAATCTGAAGCCAAACCCTGAGAACCTGAAGCTCTGATGTCCAAGAGCCGGAAAACATGTATGTCTCCTCACCAGCACCACAGCGAGAAAATTCTCCCTTTCTCCATCTTTTTGTGCTATCCAGGCCCTCAGCAGATTACATGATGCCTTCCCATGCTAATCTCTTCCAGAAACACCCAGCAATAATGTTTTACCAGTTATCTAGGCATACCTTGCCCTAGTTAAGCTGACACAAATGTAACCATCACACTCGTTATTTTATTTGCTTATACATATTCATCCATTGATCATCAATCCATCCTTTGTAATGAATTCCCACTCAAAAATCAGTTGAGAAGGGGAAAACGTTGATCAGTGAAGTTGTTGAAAGCACAGGTTAGAAGAAGGATGAGAGAGGGGCGATGAATGGGAGTAGATCAGATCCAGAATGCTACCTGAAGCCTATCTGTCATAGGATTTCATGCAGCATGCCTTCCCTATGGAAGGAATGCCTTAAGTAGGACAAAATGGAAAATGGGGATCCCTGACATTCCAGGAGCAAGGTTATTTGCAGGCTCAGAAGAGACTCTGACCCAGAGAGCTGCAGAAGATGAGTGCAGGGTTTTCCAGAAAGTGAATATAGGGTACCAAGGACTCAGTCTTATTCCAAAGATTAATCAATACCTAGGATGCCAAGTGTATCATAGTCATTTTTGCAAATTCTAATTTTGAAGCATTTGTGTAAGATTACACCTGTGCATGGTATGATGACAGTTAAGATGGCAGTCACAAAAGCAGCCCCATCCTCAAGTGTCTGTAAACCATCAGGAAGTCCTTGAAAAATGTATGAGTAGATTTTACATGGAGAGTATGCCCAGCTTTCATCAGATTTGGAAAGGAGTTTGTAACTCAAAAAATAAACACGGTTATGGAACACTGATGTGGGACTGCCAGGACACTCACAAATGAGCTGATGACTACACTCATTGGATTGACTGTACTGAGCCAATCAACTGATTTTCATGGTCTTAACTATATAGCCATAGATACTCTTTGCATACATTATTTAATGCAACCTTACAACACATGCTTATTATCAGCCTTGTCCAAAAGGGGTCAGTGACAACCCCAAGCATGTTGGTTAATGGGAAGTTTGAGATTCAAACCCATGCCTCCCCTGTAATGACTTCTCATCAGTCTGCCCACTGCTAAAGCCCCATATCTAGTCCTGTGACTCTTAAAGACCAAATGGGAGCACACCCATGGAAGCGTGGCTGCACGGTGAGAAATTACACAACCTTGTCACTGCAAAGACCATACCAGACTCTCCTCTCCTCACAGCTGCAGCCCCATCCTGCCAACTCCTTCACAGAGATGACTCGGTCCATCCTCAGCCCCAGGAAGTATTGCTACAAGCCCAGCTATGGACACTTCAGGCTCCAGCTCTTTCTGTGGCCAAGTCACCCCCTTTATTTGCTTCCAGAAACTGGGTGTCCTGTGTGGACCAGCCTTCTGAGTTCCTTAGTAGGAAATTGTTTTCTGTCTTCTGCCTGGACCTTGCTCCTATCTGCCAGGTCACTTCCAGGAAGCTCCCTTCAGCCTCTCCACATCCCTCTCCCTGGCCCTGATTCCCAGCTGTGGCTAGAACCCTGCTGTCTCACACAATCCCTGTCCAGGGCTGACTGCATCAGACCATCCTACCCTCTGGACACAGCTTGTTAGCTTCCAGATGGAATTCCTCCCAGATCCTCCAGCTGGGTCTGCTGGTTCCAATAGCACCTGCAGATTTGTCCCCCACTGCATAATGTCCTTAACAAAGACTGAAGAGTGAGCACTTCTTAGAGAAATGCATCATGTTAGCCATCAAGAAGTCATTTCCAAAAGGCAAGTTAGAGTTGTGGTTTTACATGCACTCTACAAACTTTATATGATGTGCCCACATTCTTACATCTCCTCTCTCCTGCAGAGGAGGATGTGGCATCCCTACCCTTAATGAGACTGCCCAGCAAGTCCAAGCCTTTCATGAATATTGATGCTGATAAGTACATAAACACCATCAATACCAAAGCGTCCAATGGGAATACAATTAATAACGAATGGGAAGTATCCTCATATTGGAATTATTATAACAAAATGTTGTAATTCTACTTTCATTTGACTACGTTTTTCTTGAAATTGGTATTTTTCCCTGGTTTCTCCCTGGAGGGAAACTGGGAATATTTTCCAATATTTAAAAGAAATCATCTCCTTCTTAAGGACAACCTTATGTTTCAAATCTGATGCCTGACCTCAGTTGAACAGACGGGATTTTCCATTAGATGTTTTAGAGAAAACTTGGATTTTGTGTGTCTGTAGTCAATTCAGATATCTTACCTCTCTGGATAATGCCACTATTTTAGTTAGTACATTAGCACTTATGTGCCAGGCACAGTTCTAAGCACTTTACAGATATTAACTCATAGGATGTACATTTTCACTAGACATCACTGTGTGTAGAAGCATGTTACAGTCAGATCTGTGACACTAAGATTATTTGTATAATTTAAATTCATTAGAATTAAAATATTTTTTAAATGTTATGCTATCCTTAGCCAAAAAAAAAAAAAATTCTACATTGCTATAATTAGAAGTTAGTAGAGTGGAAGAGGGGATGAGGAGTGACTGCTAATGGGTTTCTTTTTGGAGTGATGCGAAGGTTCTAGAATTAGAGAGTGGTGGTATCTGCACAACTTTGTAAATATAAATTGTACACTTTGAAAGGGTAAAATTTATGATATCTAAATTGTATCTCAATTTTTTCAAGTTAGCAGAAAAAGAAAATAAGAGAAGCAGCAATGCTCTTGCTCCTTCTCACGTTTTGGTTACCCATGCCTCACCCTCCAAAATCTAGCCACGACATTTTCCCTCTTTGCCTGAGAGTCAGATGGAGAAGTAGGAAACAATAAAACTGAAGAAAGCAAGATGAGAAAGTATAATGGTGTTACAAGAGTAATCAGAGCAGGCATCAGCAGTGTAGAGTAGAAAACTGCATCTGACTCTGTCAGGGGAGTGAGTGCTCAGGTCCTTCACCTCTCGCTGGCCTGAAGCCCTGCTCTGGGCGGCTTCACCTGATGACTCTAGGTGACTCCAGATGGACGCATGGGCCTGCTGGGGTTCTGGAGCAAGAGGGCAGGAAAGGCCAGGAACAGGCAGAGGAGTAAGGAATCATCCTTGCACTGGGGCTCCCGCAGCCTTCTGGAGGAGAAGCCTGAGGAATAGAGAGAGGACTCCCATAAAGCAGGAAGAGCTCTGCAGAAGCAGCATGAGCCGAGGGTGGAGGGGCCCCTGGATTTTGCTGGGGGCTCAGGGAAGCACCTCAAAGCAGGTAGCCTTTAAAAGAGTTTTATTCTCGTTTTTGTTTTTGGCAGGGTCTCAATCTGTCGCCCAGGCTGGAATGCAGTGGCATGATTACAGTTCACTTCAGCCTCAATCTCCAGAGCACAAGTGATCCTCCCGCTTGAGCCTCCCCAGTAGCTGGGACTATAGGAGCACACCACCATGCTTGGCTAATTAAAAAAAAAATTTTTTTTGTAGAGACAGGGTTGCTGAGTTGCCCAGGATAATCTCAAAGTCTTAGGCTCAAGTGATCCTCCCACCTCAGTCTCCCAAACCCCTAGGATTACAGGAGTGAACCACTCTGCCTGGCCTGAATGGGATCGTGGAAGGTGACTACGAGTCCACCAAGAGACCAGAGAGACCCAGGTAGAAGGATGCACTGGAGAACAAAGGTCAGTTCTGAGCAAGCAGAGTATAAGCTACTATGGAGGAAGAGGTCAGAAAGGATCAGAAGGATCAAGAAGACCTTGGTCCTATGATGAGAGAGGATTCAGCCAAAGCCTTTGGGAAGGGAAAAAGAGAGATAAGATTGCCCTGTGTCTGAGAATAAACATGCTGGAGGTGGCTAGGATGCTGGATCTGGGGAGGAGAGAAAAATATAGAGAGTGGAAGAGGATTCAGTCCAAGTCATTCCTGGGGCTTAGGCACATGACTGGAGTTCCATTTGGGATGAGTTAGGCTTGAGGCAACTATGAGTCTTGCCAGTGGAGACATCCTGGTCTCTGTACATCGTGGACCTGGAGCCCAGGAGATGGGGCCAGCTCAGACAAAGACAGTGGGGCCGCCAAGCCTGTTGAGGGCATTGATGGTCAGCAGAGCTGAGATACCAAGGGAGACTGGGGAAGGTGTGAAGGGAAGAGAGTTGAGGACAGAAGCTGCAGGGCAGGAAGAAGAGAACTCAAAAGAGACAAAGAAAAACAGATGGAATGTGGAAGGAGAAGGAGAAGAGGTGAAGAAGTCAAGCAGGGAGAGTGTCGAGGGAGGAAGGTGGTCAAAAAAAGAAAGACTGGGGTGAAGGAGGCCTTTTAGATGTGGCACAGACGAGGGCCTCATCTGAGATAGCCTCTGTCCCAGGTTAAGACCTGATCACCTCATGCACTCCCACAAATCCCCCTAGAGAAAGAGCTAGATGGCACTTCCTAAATGAGAAGGATGAGACCCAGACAGGCTCCACGACCTGTCAAGCGCTCAGCCCTGGTCCAGGGATGGAATGCAACTCTCCTGACACCTGCCGCCTTCATTCTGCTTGCTCCGCGGTGAAGACATGTTTCTGGGCCAAGCATGTGCTTCTGATTCAGGCCATGGAGGAGCCACAGAAAAGGCAGCGGTTGTGCCAAGTGGCTCACAGCAACAAAGACGCCTCTTACAGCAGCATTACGCACAGCCCGAGAGGCTTCTCGAAACCTCTCACAGAAAATACTTTCCGGGGGCCTTTTTAAAGTGCAGGATAGTCTAGGATTGACAAAAGAGTTTGTTGGGAATGAGAACTGTTATGTGGTAACATGATATCAATAATTTCACCATCACACACATACACACACACACACACACACACACACACACACACACACACACACACACACACACACCACACATGCATGACTCATACCCTTCCAGCTATTCCTCATTAAACCATCAGTGGTAGGCATAGAGTGCTCTATTCTGGTTAAGATTCTTATCCTTCTGGACTATGTTGATCCCATATCATCTGAGCTGAAGTCACTCCTTGTATTTTAGATCTTATGATAATTTAAAAAACTAGTTTGGACTTTTATCTGAAACTATTTAGATACCCAGTTAAATTCATTCTTTATTTGTAGGTTTCTACAAGCTTCAAATCTGACAAATAGCCTTTCAAAATGGATGTTTCCTGCCGACGTGCCTGCTGGACTTGGGAATGACCAGTGGATTCAAAAATGACCAAGGAACCCACAACTCCCTTCTGTCTGTTTTTATGACCCATCAGCATAGTGTCTGCCCTGCTACATGGGAGGCGGCTCCAGTGCCAGAATGGAATCCCACTGAGCAAGGATCCCCGTGGAGCAGAGCCCTGGATGCCTTTCTATATGAGGACATCTACCACCATTGCTCTTGGCACCACCTTGCCTCTGGAGAATTCCTGTGACCTGATCTCATGGTCAACTTTACCTCAGCTACCCTGGGAGCCCTTGAAGACTCCCAAAAATGTCTGAAAGGAACTTCCCAGAAGATTCTGGTTCTGTTGGTCTAGTGGGACTCATGAGTCCACAGTTTTAAACATTCCACATTTGTCCAGCCAAGGATGGTAACCCCTAGGCCATCCTGTGGTAAGGAGCCCAGGAAAGATCTTTCTGATCCTGAGCATGACTCTCTGGCCCTCCTTGGAGCCCTCCATCACCCCATTACACTATGACAGAAGCTAGTGTTGTGGTGAAATTAATTATCCTGTGAAATTACGCATAACTCAGATCATCCTACAAAAGAGTTGCCATGCTTACCACACTTGCACACATTTTTACAATAAAAATGGTGAAATAATCAGGAATTGAAAATAATGTTTTCGCTCCTCTCCATCCCCTCTCTCTCCCTCCTTCTCTCTTTCTCCCCCCTCTCTCTCTTCCCGCTCCCTAGTTTCCTCCTCTCTATCCCTCTTTCTGTCCCTTCTTCTCTTTATTGCTCTTCTTTCTGTTTCTTTTTTACTCTCTCTCCCTCTCCCTCCTTTCCTCTCTTCTGTCTCTCTCTTCTCTCTTTCTCTCTCCTCTCCTTTTTTCTCTTCTTTTACTCATTTTTCTCTCTCCTCTCCTTTTTTCTCTTCTTTTTCTCATTTTTCTCTCTCTCCCCTATATCTCTCTTCTGTCTCCCTCTCCTCTTTCACTCTTTCTCTCTCCTGTCTCTATCTTTATCTCTCTCCTTCCTCTCTCTACCTCACTCTCCCTTCTCCCTTCTCTCTCTCTCCTGTCTATCTTTATCTCTCTCGCCCTTCCTCCTCTCTCATTTTCCCCTCCCTCTCTCTCCTCTCTTTTTCCCTCTGCTGTCCCTCTTTCTATCTTTATCTCTCTCCCCCACCTCTCTTTTTCTCCGCTTCTCTCCCCTTCTTCATCACTCTCTTTCCCTCCCTCCTCCCCCCTCCACTGTTGTGGCTTCTTTGGCTGTAAGTGAATAGGGATACCCTCTCCTAGGCCCCAGCACTTGCCCCCCTCAAAAAAAGAAAATTTAAAAATGAAAAGAACGTTTTCCTTCCTGGCTTAAGGGTTCTGTGGCCTGCATTGACTTGTCACTGAGAGTCTGAGTGAGCAAGTTCCCATGGGCAAATGCCAGAAAGGACCTCAGCTCTGCCTCTTGATTTTTCCCTCCATAAAGTCTCAGACAGAGTGCAAAGCACTTATCTGGGAGTGAGGAGGGCAGGAAGATAAAGAATAACCGTAACCGGGTGGCCCAGCATGTGCCGAGTCTTGCATTTTTAAGTCAGATATGTCATCTCACTTCATCTTCACACCATCCTGATGTGTGAGAGTAGTGTATACCAGTTTTCTATGGCTGCTGTAACAACAAACCACAAACAGGCATTTTTTTTTTAAAGAAATGATTTATTCTCTCACAGTTCAGAAAGTCGGAAATCTAAAATCAAGGTGAGATGGCAGAACTGGTCTCCCTCCAAAGGCCTCTAGGGCAGAGTCCCTCTTGTGTCTTCCCAGCTCTGGTGGCTCCCAACGACCTGGGTATTTCTTGGCCTGTGGCTGTCTCACTTCAGTCTCTGTCTACACCTTCTCATGGGCTCCTTCTCTGTGTATTTCTCTTTGTCTTCTCCTCTTATTATGTGTCATTGGATTTGGGGCCCACCCTAACCCAGAATGGTACCATATTAAGATGCTCAATTCAATCTGCAAAGACCTTATTTCCAAAATAAGGTCACTTTCACTGTTACTAAGTGTTAGGATATGGATATATTTTGGAGGGAGGGTGACATTGTTCAATCTAATCCAGGGAAGGGAGTGTTATCATTATCTGTTTTATAGATGAAGACATAGAAGGAAAAATTTAATAACATATGGAAGTACACAGCTGATGTGGAAGTATATGGGAGAGAGGGAGAGAGAGAGAGAGAGAGAGAGTCTTAGATTTCTAATGACAACAGTCTCACCCCAGAGATGGCATTGATTTTGGCTCTGCTAGAACCAGGACACTTTAGTAGCCTCTGTCTATTCACAGAGCACAGGCCACCCACCCAGAGCATGGCCTACAGCAGGAAGCTGTGCCCGAACCAAGGACTATGGCATCAATGGCAGTGAAAACTACCATAAAATAGAAAGAGACAGTTTTAACAAACATACTCACTGACTTCCCTTGAATAAGGAAGGACACTTCCCCATACTAATTAATGAAGACACACTGGCATGGGTCTCACCTTGGGCTTACAAGGCAACCTTAATTTATGAGGATTGATCATAAATCCTCATTTAATGCAAATCATTCTGCAGCTCATGTGGAATATATCAGCTGTCACAAGCGCCCAGGGGCTTTGCTTGGTTGACTCTAGTGAGTTGAGCCTGATGCTCAGAGAGAAGGCACAGGAACCGGCCTCCAGAAGAGTTACAGGAATCTAGGAAGAGATATAGAGATCTCCAGATCACTGGTCCAAGTCCGAAAGAATGACAATAGAAAATGTGACAAGAGCAGGACGGATAAATCACAGTACACATGTCATCCACTTAGGGGAAGAGGAAAGTGGTAGAGAAAAGGAAATATGGAAAGTTAATTAACCTGCCAAAATTTTAATCCTTCCCTTGTATTTCAGAGTTAGGAAGAGGATGATGGGAAAACAAAGAAGAAGAGCAATTCCTAGATCACAAAGACCTTGGAAGCTGCCCCTCCAATCCCGACATTGAAATGAGTGCTGGAAGTTGCCCCACATGTCAGTCTGGTGCTGCTGTTACAAGTCGGTGCCCCTGATACCAGCTCACCCATTACACCAGAAAAAAAGGGGTTTGCCATTAAGAGAGCTGCCAAATTTCCTACTGACTTTAATTAACGTCAGCTGAAGAGTTTGCTTTCTTCCAAAACCAGAAGTTCACTGAATGTATTGATTCAGATCTTAGCATGGATGTTTAGAGATGGTCACCCTTGAAACCTGTTAAGTGAATGTTCCAGAATGCTAAAGACATGGTAATGAATTGAATCCAGAAAACTGAAATATTGCTAATGTTTTTGCATGTTTATGGATGCTGTGAGTTGTTCTATTACTCGTGTTTCCGAGGATTCTGGCCCTGACTCTCAATGCTTATGCCATAGAGCCCTCTTTCCAAATCTCTCATCGACCACCTCCACCCCCAAGTAGAGACCAATGACTGACCACAACCCTGGTCTCGGTTTCTGCCCCAGACACACAAGTCCAACTCCCTCCACTACCCACATGGAGCTAATTCCTTTCTGTCTTCTTGTGCCTGAAAACCTCTCCTAGTGCTAGTTCTGGCAAGAACATTATCCCCTCTGTCCATTCAGCCTGAAGGAGTGAGAGTGAGAGCGTCGCCTCCCTTCAGGTTTCAGGTTTTCCCCCCAGTGCCCACTTGAAACTCTAACCCTGTTTGTCTTCCCTTCTTAATTTCTCAACTCATTCACTCTTCTTCCCCCAATCGCCCCCTGCCTCTGCAGGCCCTCCTTTCACCTCTCTTGCAGAGACTTTGACCAACGCTCCGAACTGGCTCTCTGTATGACTCTCACTACCCACTTCCCCATCAAGCCCACCCTCCACGTTGTATCCCACCCTGTGCCTGCCAGAATGCCTTCAGCCACCTCTAAGCCTGCAGACCAAGTCCCCTGGCATGACTCACAAGGCCTCCTTCTTCATGGCAGCTCTCTTGGTCTTATCCACACTGAATCTTAAGCATGCAAGGCCACCACCACTCCTGGCCCACCATGCTGCTTCAGGCCTCCATGCCTACTCATCCCTTCCTCCTTCTGTCTGCACTGTCCTCCTCACCACTTGCCTGTCCAATACCTATTCATCCTTTGAAACTCTATTTGGGCATTTTCTCTGAATGTTCTCTGCCTACACAGGGTCAGCTAATTAACGCCCCTAGGAATACTTCCTGCCACTTGCCACTCTCAGGCTGTGGCACACCTCTCATGGTGTACTCGTTTAAACCCATTTTTTGCATGTTCCATCCCTTTTACACCATGGCTGCAAGCTCCTGAGAGACTGGCCTCATTCTTTTCCAAATCCTAAGAGCCCACCACCCTGCTGGGCACACAAGAGACACTCAGCACATATTTGCAAAGTCCCGCCCGCCACCCCTCCTCAGGGACACATCATGCTGACAGCATGTACCCTTGACAGGATATAAGGAAGAAGGCACCTCACCCCTGCAGGCTCCCTCCAAAACCCACAATTTAATTCTACCCCCGGCAAAAACAACAGACAAACCCAAAGGGTGGATCATTCTGGAAAGCACCTGACAGGACTCCTTAAAATCCCTCCACATGCAAGAGTGAAGGAAGAGACGACCTTTCCACAGGAAGTCTGAGCCCACGGTAGGCAGCCAAAAGTAGGTTTCTGTACTGCCAGGGCACTCTATGGTGATGAAGTTGCTCTTATGTGCTGTTCCTCCTCACCTGGATGCTGTAGTCACCCCCAGATTCTTCCCTCAACCAGTCGCCCCCTCGCAGGCACAATGGGCTATTTTAACAGCAAGTCAGTCCAAGTCTCTCCCTGTTTGAAATTGCCCATTGCTTTTCCCTGGTTTTGACTTGAAATGAAATTCAGAGCACTTGCCCTGATCTGAGGGGCCCTGCTTGAACTGTCTCTGCCTCTGTCTCTGTTTTCATGACACCCCCGTCTCTCCTCTCACCATGGGCCAGTCAGGCTGGAAAGACCCCTTTCTGTCACTGTAACGCTCTACCTGTGTTTGGCCTGCCCTTTCCCCACTCCCGATATGTCCTGCTCCTTCTGATCCTTCCAGTCTCTTAAATAGTCCTTCCTCAGAGCAGGCTGCCCCACCCACCTGGGAAAATTGTGTCCTTCCAATTCTCTACCACCTCATCAGATTTTTTGTCCCAAGCTGCCATTATCTTCCTCTTGTGTGATTTCTTGAGTGTCACCCGCCTTGCCACTGCAGCATGAATCTGTGTGGACAGGGATTGCCTATGTACTAGGTACCACACATGCCCAGGGCCAAGCAGCACAAGGCAGGAGCTCCTTCATCCTTACTGAAGGGATGAGGGAATGAAGGGGTGATAGTGGCCAGAGGTAAGCACCACAGAAAGACTGAGCAAAGTCTGGAGCCTGATAGGCAGGGCTGTGAGTGTGACTTTCGGACAGTAAATCTGCTACAGAGCCTTCTTCTCCATAACACATAGATAGAAGTATCCACTTCAGGCAGTTGCAAGGAATAAATAAGATAATGTCTTTGGGGAGCCAAGTGCCGTGTCTGGCACAGAGCAGATGCTTGTTATCCTCTAATTTTTTTAAGATATGATTAGGCGAGTGTTATTTAAATCCTTTCCAAAAGCAACTCCATTGCTATCATTCTTCCATATGTGCAAAACGGCTCATGTTTTATCTCGACCTTAAGTCATACAAAAACAGTCTATTAAGAAAGAAATGCTAACCTACCTTTCCCACGTATCCTAAGTTCCAAAAAGATTGTAATAATACATTTTGAGGCAAACATTTCTTTTTCTGCTGGTAGGAAATAAAAGGCACATTTTAAAGCTCCATCCAAGGGTGAAGGACAGCAAGTTCAATGCGTGTGCACATGTGTGCACTATAGTCAAAGAAGGATCAAAAGAGAAGACGAATCTGAATAAAAAAATAAAAAAGAGAGAAAATAAGACAATAAAGCTCAGCCCTCGATCCCAGATACGCTTTCAAACTTTCTCTGGTCAAATTAAAAAAAAAAAGAAAGAAAGGAAAGAAAGAAATCCTTTCTTACTGAGTGATATTTACAACACTTACCAAAAAAAGATAAAATGGTGAGGAAAACATAATTTATTGTAGTAAAGACAAATGTCTGTCAAGGAAAACAAAACGCATACAGGAAAAGAAAGACAGACACCCCCAAGACAATGAGTTGCTGTGGCGGGGGCTTGAATAGCGACCCTGGGCTTGGCACAACCATGCCCAAGAATAAAAGTGGAATCATACAGCTATTTGCCCTGAAAAAGAACGCATGAAAGTGGTGAGAACATGGCCCTGCAGGAGACAAACATCCCAGGCTTTGTGTCGGGTGCACACGGGTTCTTGATGGATCGCTGAGATGTGAGAGGGACCTTGTGCACCGCAATAAAGGGACATCTGGTGAGTTCCCTCTCCCTAAGAGTCAGATGGTGCTCGCTGCTTGCTTTGCACAGAGGTTCATTTCCACTCCACTGAGGCCACTAAACTCGGCTTTCCCATCACCTTGGCTGGCCCAAGTAACATCAAAACTGAGCCTGTGTCGCCTGGGCAGAGTCAGATGTACAGACTGAAGAAGCAGGAAGAAATGTTGAGGCCCTTGAGTTCTAAACCTTCAGGCTGCAAGTGAGAATAGGGATATCAGGGTCAAAGTTGCAAGTGGTTTAACACATGGTCCAGGACCCTAGGGGACACCACACTGCCTTCTTCTGAGCTCAAGAGTTCAGGCCCAGATTCTCAAAGAAAGAATTACTATCCCTGCCCAGCAACGCAGGCTCAGGAAAGTGCCTAGGAGTTTTGATAGCAGTGTCGCCAGACAGCCTGCTCCAGGTCTCAGCATGACGACTGTACCCTGTTCAGTCTTGAGTCATCAGAAAACATGCAGCTGTGTGGGCTGGACTCCTGAGAATAAAGGCAGAACTGTCACTGATACATACACTTCTCAGCAGACCAGGCCACGGCCCCGGTTAAAACCACTGGAACCTCTGGTTTAGGCTGAGTGCTATGGACTGAAAAGTGGCCCCCAAACGATAGGTCCACATCCCAAGTCTTTGAATGAGACCTTATTAGAAAAAGAATCTTTGCAGATGTTATCAAGTTAAAGGTCTTCAGATCGATTATCCTGGATTAACTAGGTGGATCCTAAATCCAATGGCAAGTGTCCTTATAAGAGACAGAAAAGGACACGACAGAGAGAAGGCCACGTATTGAAGGAGAGATTGGAGCAATGCGGCCATAAAACAAGGAACACCTGGAGCCACAGAAGTTACAAGGGGTGAGGAAGAGAGCATGGGAACAGCCACCACAGAATGTCTGGAGCCACTGGAAGTTGGAGGAGGCAAGGAAAGATGTTCCTTAGAGCCTTTGGAAGGAGCACGGTCCTGCTGATAACTTGATTTCACAGTTCTTCAGAGGAAGTGTGGCCCTTGACTTTAGACTCCTGGAGTGCAGAAATGTGAGAGCATCCATTTCTGTTGTTTGAAGTCACCCAGTTTGTGGTAATTTATATGGCAGTCCCAGGAAACTAACGCACTCAGTGTTTTTTAATCCAAGCCCACTCAAAAAGCTATGAACCATTGGAAGTTGGCACCAGAGATACTCTCAAGTCCAGCCCATTCTCAGTCCTGTCCTACCCAGCAGCCACCTGATCTTCAGAGAACAAACTCAGAGAGAGCAAGCTCAGAGAGAGCCAACAGGTGTTTGTGGAAGACTCCCTGGCCTCTGAGGAGGTCTGTGTGGAGAGGAAGCAGAAAGTGAGTGAGGTCTCAGAGGCCCTCACAAACCCCTATCCATAGGTGTCATTGTCCCCACACAGGATGAAAGAGGGCGCCATTCCTGTTACTGGGGTTGGCTGTCATGCCGCCATGACCACCTTACTTCTTTGCTTATGCAACCCCAATGTGCATAGTCCTCACCCCTTAGGAGAGGAGATTTCAGCTCGCTGGTGCACAAGGTCTGGATTCCTAATTGGCTATGGAGACAGGGCCTGGGGGAAACCATGGGAAAGGCTTTTTCTCCCATAAAAGCCTTGTCTGTGTGAGCCCTATTTGTACTGCAACCAAGACACCCCAAAAAGCAGCTGTCTCTGGTTTTTATACCTAGGACCACGTGACTCCATGGGATTTCCTGTTTCTAGGAGAGCTGGAACGGGACTGTTCTGGTCAATCCCTTCCCATCTCAGGATGTGGCATTCCCAGCACATTCTATGGTTATTCTTGAGTGCAAGTGGGAAAGGGAAGACCTGGGTTGGTCCAAGGCCTCCCAGAGAACCATCTTGCACCAGGTTACAAAGGAAAATTCACAGGGCTCTTGCCACCACCCCTCCAACCCCACCCGTGGTCCCCTCAGCACATACAGGTTTCCCAGGACTAATTCAGCAGTCACTGAGGAGGCCCTGTGGACCCGCCCCATACCTCTCCTCGAAGAGGGCATGCCCTCCCCCTCTCCCAGAAAAACTTTAACCAGCACAGTGCAGTGCAGCAGTTGCTAAAGTAGACTCCTTCTACAGGGTTCTGTGGGATAGTGGCAGAAAACACACACATAAAGGCTCCATTTCTAAGCAAAGCTTGGGAGACTCTGGGAGGAATAAACTCAAAGGGATTTGCTTGTTGCAGGATTTCCCAAAGAGATCTCAGAGTGTGCTAAGGAGCACAACACCTCTCCCTGAGGGGTTAGAGTGGGTGTCGTGCATTGAATAGTGCCCTCTCAAAATTCATGTCCATCTATCACAGAAACAAGACCTTGTACAATTATTGTAATACTATAAGAAAAGGATTGGCAGTAGTGGGAAACTGCTGGAGCGGGAGGGAGGAGACAGGATTGTCAGTCGTGGTAATCTGCCAGGGGAGAGGGGCACACCTCATCAACAAGGGTACCTCCATAATGAACACTTGTATACCTAACCCTGACTTGTACCCCACCTCTTTAAAATAAAAAAATTAAAAGTTAAAAAAATGATTAATTTTCAAAAATTAAAATTAAAAAAACAAAATTCATGTCCACCTGGAACCTCAGAATATGACCCTATTTGTAATTAGCTAAATTAAAATTAGATCACACTGGATCATGGTAGGCCCTAAATCCCCTATGATTGATGTTCTTACAAGAAGACAGATGCACAGAGACACAGACACAAAGAGAGGGCTATGTGACCATGGAGACAGAGACTGGAGTGATGTGGTCACAGTCACAGAATGCCTGGAGCCACCAGAAATTGGAGGAGGCAAGGAAACTTCTTCCCTTCAAGCCTTTGAAAGGAGAACCGCCTTGCTGATATCTGGGTTTCACAGTCCTGGCTCAAACTGTAACGGGCTCAGTGGCTCAGCCTATAATCCCGTGCCTTTGGGAGGCTGAGGTGAGTGAATTGCCTGAGCCCTCGGGTTTGAGACCCGCCTGGGCAGGCGAGACCTCATCTCTACAATAAATCAAAAAATTAGCTGGGCATGGTAGCGCGCGCCTGTAGTTCCAGCTACTTGGAAGACTGAGGCGGAAGGATCGCCGGAGCCCAGCAGGTCAAGGCTGCGGTGGCCACGAGCAGCCACTGCACTCCAGTCTGGGTGACAGAGTGAGACTCCAACTCAAAAAAAAAAAAAGAATAAAACCCTGTTGTTTTAACCCAGCCATTATTTTTTATGGCAGCCTTCGAAAACATTTCCCCATGCTGGGGCCCAAGCAAGGGCCCCTTCCCACAGAGCCTCTCAAAGCCCTCAAGTTCCCTGCCACAGCCTTTGGAGGATCTGCCTATATAGCGTCCCCATGATTTGTTTCCTGGTGTCTTTATCACCTTCTGGCCCTGTGACCTTGAGAGAGTCACCTCTCTGGGCCTCAGTATCCACATCCCTAAAGTAAAACATGACATTCACTTCACAGGTGACGAGGGGAGCAGTGTGGGGAAAAGGGCAGACTGGGTGCCCCATCAGTGGCCACTGTCTGCCCCTTTCTCATTATTTAGGGTCCACAGGTTCAGACCCTCCAGCCTTGGAGTCCCCAGGGAACCAGAGGACACTCTACTTTCAAATATGCCAAGATCAAAGCAATATTCTGGGATGCTTAGCATTTGTAGATTCCAGTGTGTCTCAACTGACCTACACTAAGAAGGAATCTGTCATTTTGCTGAAGCCCTACCTGACACCAGCAGCAGGAGCTGGTGTAGCCAAGGGACCTGCTCAGTGGGTGACTGATCCTGACCTCATCTTGTGAGGTTCTTGCCCCGTCCACAAGGCAGTAACCCCTGCATAGGCCATCTGACCCCTGGAAATTCATCTGGGAAACACAGGGACAAGAGAAATTTAGTTACTGGCGCCATTCATGTTGTTTCTCCCGTAATGATTAATTAGCTAAGTGATTCCTCTGTGTGTCATCAGAGCAAACTTGAAGGAAAATAATCACATCGGTACCATCTGGGGACTCCGAGAGTATTTGGGACATAGTCCTTGGGAGTGCCAACAGTAGATTCTACCAGTATGCCCATTTTGCAAATTAGACAGCCAAGGCTCAGTGACATTCAATCCTTTTATCAAAGTCACACTGTGGGGCTGGGTTTACACCTGGGTCCCTTGAATCCCACTCCCACACTTTGCCTCTTTAATTAGCAAATATTTCTTTTTTTTTTTGTTGGAGTCTCACTCTGTCACCCAGACTGGAGTGCAGTGGCCGCTCCCGGCCACCGCAGCCTCGCCTGCTGGGCTCTGGCAATCCTTCCGCCTCAGCCTT
>NW_007240587.1:194535-197577 GCF_000164805.1 Carlito syrichta
TGCCAAGTTGCCCAGGCGGGTCTCGAACCTGCGGGCTCAGGCAATCCACTCACCTCAGCCTCCCAAAGGCGCGGGATTACAGGCTGAGCCACCGAGTCCGGCTCGCAAATATTTCTTAAGGGTCCACATGAGCAGGCAGTTTTGGGGGTGGGAAATCCCAAAATGAACAAAATGTCCAGAAACTCCCACCCATGGGAGTGCCTGTCCTGGTGAGGCAGGCAGGTAACCAAAAAAACCCAGGAACCACAGGGGAAGATGGGAAGGTGGCCTTACAAACTTCATCTGCTGCTCTGATGGTCTCAAACATTTTTTGAGCAATCTAAAACCTTTTCCTGCATGCCCCAAAATCTCACATGGAATTGCAATACAAGGGGAGGCCAAAAAAAAAAAGAAAACCATAATTATCTGGTGGACAGGCCCCTTGTAGTATACTTGGAACTTGTTTCTCCAGATCAAATTGCCAACCAAAGTTTTTATCTGGAAGTTTTGAGATGGTTGCATCACAATTTGTGGAAGAAACATCTGAGTTGCAGCAAATAGGTGACTGATTCTTCAACCATGACAACGCATCTGCCCACACCACACTGAATTCAGCAGTTTTTGACCAAAAAAGGCATGACCCTCATGCTCTACCCTCCCTATTTGCCTGATCTTGCCCTGAGTGACTGTTTTTTTGTTTCCCTGGTTCAAAAAAATCTTCAAAGGGAAATGTTTTGCCGATGTGGAAGAGGTGAAACAAAAAATGGCCGAAGCACTAAAGGCATCAAAATTGATGAGTTCAAAGCTGTTTTGAGTGATGAAAAAAAAGCATCTCAATAGGTGTATTACATCCAACAGAGAGTACTTTGAAGGTGACTGAAGTTTAAACATGTAAGCATAAATACATAATGTTTTATAAATAAATTTCTGGTTTTCTGGGTCCCTCTTGTATGTCAAACTGATCCAAGGAGCTCTTTCTGGTTGAGATGGGAGAAGGGCAGAAGGGCCCTGCCAGTGCCCCTAAATTACAACCCATTTGTCACCCTGTGGAACTCTGGCCTTGAGGACATGGAGACTCGCGCCTCAGATGGGCCATTTGTTCTGCCCAGTCTGCCCCACCCTGACATCGGTTCGGCTTCTCAGAGCTCCCAAATGCTACCCCACCAAGAGCCTGGCAGGCTGATCCGGGAGGCTGGCAGTGTCTGTGCTCACCGTTGTGTGAGTCAGCCAGATTCCCTAAGTGATGCCATGGGGGCTGTCCCTCCACCCTGAGCAAGGCCTACTCCACCACGGTACCTCCATATTGAGAAGGAGACCCTGAGAACCTGGCTCTGCATGCGAGGAGGCAGCCGCCTCCAGGGTGCTTTCCTGGAAACCAATGACGGTGACAAATGACCCCCTTGTCTAATGGTGAGCACCCAGGCCACGCTGCATTAGTGGGTCCTGAGAAAAGGGGGCCTCCTGGGCTGCCTCCCTGGGCTTTTATTCACACTCTTTCTGCAGCGGATATAAGACCCAGCCAAGGGGCAGCAAGGTGAGTGTGTTGGTTTCTAAATAGGGGCGGGTTGGTTTATTCAAGACTTAAGAGAAGCCTTTGATGGTAGAAAGGTTTCAATCAGATGCCAAGTGGTGGTGTGGAATACGGAATTGAGGGGTGCCTCAGGAGCGAGGCTGGACCAGGAGCACCAAGAGCTTATCCTTCCCTCCCCAAGGTTGCCTGTGGCCAGGAAAAGGGGCCAGGTTTCCTGTCCTGTGTGGCTCAGCCCCACCAGCGGCCGCCCCATCCCTGCCATTCATTCCCAGCTTTGTTTAAGCTTCTCTTAATCCTTGGGATGGCCTCTTTCTGTGTCCTTCTCCTCTCCCCTTTCTTCATTCTTTATTATTATTGCCAGTTCCTCTCTTGAACTTTGTTAAACACTCCCCTAGAATGACTGATGAATTGGATTAAAAAGCTGGAAATTATTAAAGGAAAATCCTCGTCCAGGAACCTGGTCTCGTTTGTAATCATGTTCTCTATTATTAACAAATGGTCAGGATACCCTTGGCAGGACCCAAACTTAGAGAAGCAAGAAAACAAAGGGAACGGCATTGTGACTTGCTGCCGGTAGAGTGGACACTGGGGCCAGCTGCCTGGGCACCTTCACTTCCCACCTATTGAACAGGGTGATGCCCCTTCCTTGTGACCTCCTACACACAAGTCACTGCCCTTCCTTGTGCCCCTCACTCCTGTTCGAACACCTCCAATCCACTGACCACTAGGACTTCTGCGTAGCCCAGTTTGGGTGCCCTCCACGCTGTGGGTGAAGGGCACTCATGGGGTGCCTGTCTGCGGGGTACACTCTGCCTTACCTGTGCGTGTGTCCCTCCACAGCACCCCAATCCCTGCACCTCGGCTCCTGCACACAAGAATCGAGTCTTAGCCACTTTTGCAATCCCATGCTTACTGTACTTGGCACAGGGAGGAGCTCAGCAGGTTTGCTTTTACCCTTCCACCCTCCACCCCGCTTTTCCATCATGCAACTCCTCATCCTATTCTAAATTGATCCCCCATTCCTGAGGCTGTTTCCCCAAGGACTCGGGGTCTCCCTGTGGTGCCTCTAAATTTGCCTCCTGGGAGCTCAATCCATGCCTGAAGTAGAATTGTTGAATGTCACAATGGCATTCTGGGATGCATCTCAAGCTTCATATTTCTAGTCCAGAGGTCATGCTCCCTCCTCACTCCCCAAATACAGCAGCTAATAAGGCAAAGTCACCAAAATAGGCCAAAACATTATTAAAAGAGGGAGTTTCTGAGACTAAAACCATCCAGAAGAATTTTAGGATCAAAGAATAAAGAGAGGCTGGAAACATGACCCAGGATGGCATTTCCAGTTGCCCTGACTGCTGCGTCAGACAGGTTTGGTTTCAGATACAAGGAGCCATCAGTGTCCTCTTCTTCTCCTGCACACTGCCCCTTCCTCCCCTATGCATTCTTCCACCCCTGTACACCCCACTTCCCCTACACACACCCTCCTTCCCTGCATACCCTCTCCTCCTCTGTGTACCCCCTCCTCCCCTGCCCAC